>NC_028645.1:68042061-68148584 GCF_001406875.1 Solanum pennellii
GCCCCCACCCCCACCCAAAAAAAAGTTTCATTTTTAAAAAGTATTTTCAACTTAAAATTTTTATTTTGTTACCCCTACCCCAACCCCACCCCGCCAGTTAAAAAATATTTTCAATTTTAATAATTATTTTCTACTCTAGTAAACATAAAAGATATATCTCAAAATATTTTTCATTGATATATCAAAACACTAAAAATCATTTCCTAAAAATATTTTCTACTCACCAACCAAACATGAGAAAATAAATCATAAATATACTTGTTTTCAGAAAAATATTTTCTAGCAAAACATTTTCCTTAATACCAACACACCCTAAGAAATGATAATTTAGGTATGAAATTCACACTCTCCATAGTTTAGTAATGAAACAAAAAAGGGAATAATTTTGGTGTGTTTTTGACATTTATCTAAATTTTTAATTCATACACTTCATAATTAATAGAGATAAAATGATAAATTCACTATATCAATCATTATTTTTTCTAGGTTTGTTCATTCAAAGTAGACAAATAATTACGGACAAAAATTCAAAACAAAATGCTTGTGGTTTGAAGCCATGGGAAATAAATATATTAATTAATTAAAGAAGAGTTAGCTAGGAAACAAGTGTAGTGAAAGGAAAAGGCAAAAGAGTGAGTAAATAATGATTTACTCAATTTGTAAGGTATTTTTATAATAAATAAATGTATAACACACTTATAAACAATATGTTAGAACTATTTTATAATCAAATATACGTATTTACTCTCTTTGCTTCGTTGTAATACAATAGGAAGCAAATAATTACGCAAGTTACTGATTTATTTCATCAAACTACTAGATAGAAATTATAACTTACACTATTCATCAAAATAAAAAAACTTTAAGGAATTCAACTTTTACTTTTTTCTTCTCTTTACTAATGTTGAAAAAAATAGTATAAATATAATAAATAACTTTATGCTAACAAAATCCTTCTTAGTTCATATTATTCCTTCTAAATAACGCTAACAAGGGTCGCAAAAAACATTCTCATGGACTAAAGATCTCAACTTCAGGAATAAAAGTAGAAAATAAGAATTCTTATATATGGAACTGACCAAAATGGAGTGATGAATGGATTAAAAATAACTAGTGTATTTTCATCACTATGTGATATAACACATGAAGCGAAAGAAACAAGATCAAAGTATTGCAAAACGATAAAATAAAAAACAAATTCTAGACACGTGTGTTCTATATTAATTTTTTATATAGTTATAAAGCTTCAGATAGCTGATTTGAGTCCAAATAAAAAAAATTACAACTATCATATAATTATAAAAAATTTAAAAAGTGTATAGTTGTCGTTTTGGTTGATTTATTTTTTAAGACTTAAAAGTATAGGATTTTTTTTGTTTGAGTTTGAGCTCTCTCTAATGGTGTGTACCAAAATTTTGTTTTTTGTCAACTAGGTTAAAAGATGCTTTCTCAATAACCCCAAACTTTTAACTTTTACCTCTATATGCTTTTTGATAGAAAAAATAGAATCTAGAAATATATCTGCAAGTTAAAAAACGATATAGAGAGAAAGAAAATATTCTTGAAGGAGTTGTTTTTGACTGAATGACTTAAAAAGCTGCCAATACAATTCTTTCTATGCTAAAACAACTTGAAGCTAAAAATTAGGAACTACAATCCTAAAATTTTAAAGCTGCCCACGTTTAAATTACTTCCAAAAGACTAGGACAAACATAACATATAGGCATTTTATTTATAACAGAACTTTAATTACTAAACTGAATTTATAAAAACTAACACCCTCCCTTAAACTGAAAGCTGTCAAGCTTCAGTTTAACTGCACCTTCTTGAACTCATTCATTGTATTGACTCCCATCAACTTCCTCAGCTTTTGGAAAGGAAGAAACCTGAGAGGTTTAGTAAGTATTTCTACCAATTGGTCTTCACTTCGACAGTACTGCAGCTCTATTGTCCCTTCATTATTGAGATTTCGCAGGAAATAATACTTCACATCAATGTGTTTGCTTCTTGCATGTAAAACATGATTTTTTGACAGCTTAATGGGCGAATTATTGTCGCATAAAATTGTAGTTGCTCTTTCTTGTTTGAATTGTAGTTCTTCCAGAATTCACCTTAACCAAACAGCTTGACAAGCAGAAGTTGTAGCAGCAACAAATTCCGCTTCAGTAGTCAATAAAGTGACAATTTTTCGCTTTCTAGAAGACCATTAAACAGCCCATGTTCCTAGCACAAAACATAGCCTGAAGTGATCTTTTTATCGTCTTGATCTCCTGCATAATCTCTATCAGCAAAACCAATCAAATCAGATTTTTCACCCTTCTTATAGAACAAACCAAAATCCTTAGTTCCTTGTAAGTAGCGAAGGATTCTCTTGGCAGCTAGGAAGTGAATTTCTGTCGGACTCTCCATATACCTGCTTATGAGACTTACAACATACATGATGTCAGGCCTTGTAACAGTAAGATACATCAAAATACCTACAATTTGACTATAGAGTGTGTTGTCTACCATATCTCCTCTTCCAACTTTGTTTCGTTTCGAACCAAACTCAACTGGAGTATCTATGGGATTGAAATTCTTCATCTTGAATCAATCTAAAATTTCCCGCACATATTTCTTTTGTGAAACAAATATCCCATCAACAGATTGCACTACTTCTAAATAAATAAAATAATGCATCTTTCCAAGATCAGACATCTCAAATTCATTCATCGTAGATCTCTTAAAATCAGAAAACATGACACTATCATTTCCAGTAAATTTAAGATCATCAACATATAAACACACTATGAATATTTTTTACAAATTCTCCAATTTTAACAAAAAGAGAGTGTTCATATAGACATTTATAGGAACCAAATTTTAGAAAGTAAGTCTCAATGCAACTATACCAAGCTCGCAAAGCTTGTTTAAGTCCGTGAAGATCTTTTTTCAACTTGTATACCTTATGCTCATCTCCAACTTTTATGTAACCAGAAGGTTGCTCGATAAATACCTCTGCCTCTACGTATCCATTTAGGAAAGCTGATTTGACATCCAATTGAAGATAGGCAACAAATGTTGTGCCGCCACGGAAATTATCATTCTGATTGTGTCATGCCTTCCAACTGGAGCAAATACTTCTGTGTAGTCCACACCATGTTCTTGCTTGTATCCCTTAGCCACTAATCGTCCCTTATACTTGTCTATCTCACCATTTTCTTTGAGTTTCGTCTTATAGACCCACTTGACACCTATGGTTTTGTGCCCCTTCGGAAGATTTGTTAACCCACAGGTGTTGTTTCGTTCAATAGCATCAATCTCAGCTTTCCTCCATTTTTCCTCTTTGACGGCATTCTCAAAAAATGTAGGATCACAATATGCAAACAATGCAATGTTGGAAACATCTTCATTAACATTAATTCCTCTTACCTCATAATCCATCATCCACGCAGGCCTTCTACGAGCACGACGAAGAGGCTGATTTGTTGCAGCAGTTTCTTCTAAAACTGATGGTGAAGTTTCATCGGCTGCTTCAGTAGAAATTTCAGGTGTTTTAACTACTTCTTCAACTTCATTATTAATTATATTGGAGTAGATTGATGCATATTCCAATCCCAAGTGTTCTCCTCATCAGACACTACATCTCTGCTGATTACAACCTTCTTTGTCAATGGATTGAATAGCTTGTATGCCTTGGACGCCTTGCTGACACCAAGAAAAACACATTTCTCACCTCTATCATCAAGCTTCTTTCTGTTGGCTTCTTGAATATGTTTATAATCAATGGAACCAAACACTTTAAAGTGATCTACTGCCGGTTTCCTTCCACTCCAAGCCTCCTCAGGTGTCATATCTCGAAGAGCAAAAGTGGGACTTCTGTTCAAGACGTGAATGCTCCAATTTACTGCTTCCAGCCAAAATTTCTTTGAAACTCTTCCTTGAGACAGCAAGCTAGGAACCATATTAAGAATGGATCTATTCTTTCTCTCTGCCACACTGTTTTGCTGTGGTGTATATGCTGTTGTGAGCTCTTTACGAATGCCATGAGTCTCACAGAAAACATAAATACCTTAAAGGAAATATTCTCCTCCGCGATCTGTCCGAAGGTTTTTAATGGTCTTTCCAGTCTCATTCTCCACACGAGCTTTGAAGGTTTTAAATATATTAAAAGCCTCCGACTTTTCTTGCAAAATATACACCGAAGTTTTCTGGAATAATCATCAGTAAAGGTAATAAAATACCTTTTGCCTCCGTTCGAGATTGGTGTTATTTTCCCACAAATATCCGAGTGTACCAGCCTTAATACCTCTTTGGCTCTCCAAGACTTACTTTTGGGAAACTCAGAACGATGTTGTTTGCCAACAACACATTCTTCACAAACTTGGGAGGGAACAACAATTTCAGGTAGCCCCGTCACCATACTCTTCCTTTCAAGGATCTTCAACCCACCAAAGTTCAAGTCACCATATCAAAAATGTCACAACCATGAAGGGTTTTTCACTTCCTCCATAGAGCAAGATTGAACATTTTCAATCGTTAAAAGGAACAACCTGTTTTTACTCATTTTCACAATAGCAATAATCCTTTGGAAGGATCAGAAATGTATCATTCCTTAAGATGATCACATATCCCTTTTCTAACAGTTGACCGACACTTAACAAATTACTTTTCAAAGCAGGAACATAGAACACATTAGATATGATTTCGGCACACCCATTTTTTGTTCTAATCTTGATATTACCCTTTCCTATCACATTCACTGTTGAAAGATCATCAAAACTAAATATCGACTGGAATTTTTTATTCAAATTAGTAAAAGAAGACTTACTTCCAGTCATGTGGTTACTATTGCCAGTATCCACATACCAAACAATTTGCTCTTTGGGCTCGTTTTCAGTATGAACCGCCATTACAAGGTTTCTCCTTCCTCATTCTCAACAAAATTTGTTTTTTCTTCCTTCTCATTAGGCAACCTTAAATGACATCAGAACGATAATGGCCAAATTTATGGCAAGGATAACATTCTATCTTGGATTTTTCAAAAGCTCTCCCTTTACCTTTGTCGTAGTCGTCATTGGCTCTAAAATTTCCTTTGCCATATTTGTTGCCTCCATCTCTATTGCCTCCATCTCCTCTCCCTCTCCGTCTCCCTCTACGTCTTCCTCTAAAATTGGAAGAAATAAAAGTAGACGCCTTCAAGGCTTGCTCATCAAAAGTTGAATTTCGATTCATCTTCTGCTCGTGCACCAATAAAGAGCTTTGCAATTTGTCAAGCGATAACTCATCTATATCTTTGGACTTCTCAATGGAGCAAACAACATAATCATACTTTGGCGTCAAAGAGCGTAATATCTTTTCAACAATTGTGATATCGTTCATCTTCTCGCCATGAAATCACATTTTGTTGCTAATCTCCATTGTTCTACAACAGTAACTCATTACAGACTCTCCTTCCTTCATCTGCAAGGTCTCAAAATCTCTTCTTAAGGCGTGAAGCTATGCGCGCTTCACTCTAGCAATGCCTTGATATTTCTTTTTCATGGAGTCTCATATATCTTTAGAAGTTTCTTTGCATAGAATAGTTTCTAAGATAGGACGTTCGATAGACTAAAAAAGGTAATTTTTCGCTTTCAAGTCTTTCAGCTTTCTTGATTCAAAATCCATTGTTTAAGCATTCGTCAAAGTTTTGCCTTCGGCCGGAGCACTAATACCAACCTCCACAATTGGCCAATACTCCTTTGACCTTAAAAAATTTTCCATCAGCATGCTCTAATGGTCATAGTGATCATCAAAATGCGAAATAGCTGCTTGCATGTAATTGCTCTCTGAAGCCATTAACTTACTGTGTTTTTCTCTGTTTTTCTCTTTATGATCTAACCTGGGCTCTCATACCACTGATGGAAAAAATAGAATCTAGAAATATATCTGTAAGTTAAAAAATGATATAGAGAGAAAAGAAATATTATTGAAGGAGTTGTTTTTGACTGAATGACTTAAAAAGTGCCAATACAATTCTTTATATGCTACAACAACTTGAAGCTAAAAATTAGGAACTACAATCCTAAAACTTGAAAGCTGCCCACATTTAAATTACTTGCTAAAGACTAGGACAAAAATAATATATAGGCATTTTATTTCTAACAGAACTTTAATTACTAAACTGAATTTTTAAAAAGTAACACTTTCTCAATAAACACAAACTTTTAACTTTTACCTCTATATTTTTAAACTTAAAATTCTAAAATTTTACAAAAATAGACAAAAAAAAAGCTGCTCTTTTTCAATCCATTGTCTTCCCAATGATCCTCTTCAACCGCAGGTATATTTGTCTCCTCCTCCTCCCCTTCTTTTTCCTCCTTCATATGCAAAAATGTGTGTTTTTATTGGTTAGATCTATCAAGAAAAAATTATGAAAAATGAATATACACACACACACACACACACACACACACACACACACACACACACGCACACACACACACACACACATATATATATATATATATGTATGAGTTTTTTTTTTGTATAGCTTTTATTTGCTTGAGCTTTGAATAAACTTAAAAGATCATTATTAATAAGTATGAAAATCACTTTGTATCCATTCTTAAGTTGTATTAAGTGAATCCAAAGTGATTGTTTCAGTCAATAACATTTTTAGTTGTCTGGACGACTGTCAAAATTGTTTATGAAATAATTAAATATGTCTATGTTGATGTCCAATAACTGTCTTTAGCTGTTCGACGATAGTAGAAGTTGTCCCAACAACTAGTGCAGTTGTTCGACAACTGTGTTCTGTTATTGGTCAATTGAAGAAGTATAAAACTTTCTAAATCTACAAAAAATTTCTTACTATTTTTTATAGTTGTGAAAAAAAGAAATAGGTGTAAAAATAAATATTAAATATTAGTGATTTCAAAGTTGTTTGAGGAATGTCTCACTAGTTGAAATATTGTCACGCCCAACCTATTCCCTAGGCGGGACTGTCACTTGAGAACCATTGCTGGCCCTAAACGAACCCTTGGCCAAACTTACTTATGCAGCGGAAGACTTAAAAACACAAGAATAGTCTAAATAATGAACTTGTGGAATAAACTAAGAATATTTTAAAAGAAACATTCAAATGACCAAAATGACTACTCAAGTCTCCTAGCAAAACACCTAGAGTACAAAGCTAAAAGACTCATAACTAACTGTCGGACTATCTATAAAGCCTTTAAAACAACTGAGATGGATGTTGGGACAAAACCCATAACATCCTAAAGAACTGAAAATAAAACTGAAAGAAATAAAGGAAGTCATCTGGTATGCAAAGAGGTTCACCAAAAAACTCTAAACTGCTCACTTAATCAATGATGTGCTGGATGCCGATCCTAGCTACCTGTGTATACATCATAAGACGATGCAGGCCAACTGGCATCAGTACATTGAATGTATGGATATGCAAGTTGGAACACTAAACATAATATAGGCTTGAAAAGAGTCTGAAATAAACACTTACCTGGGCTTTACTTAACTCAGCTGGTTTCAATTTAAAACATTGTAAATAAATGTAGTACAAAGAAAAGATTTAAAACATGATTTCAACTCCGTATATTTAAAATTACAATTATAACTTTGTAAGTATGCAAAGATACAACATGAACTTTATTTGTATATAAAAATATAAATATTTATGATGTATATAAAAATAAAAAATATTGTTTTGGGAGTTTCTCTAGACGACAACCATCACGTAAGAACTATTGTGATGATACAACGAGTTCTCTAACGCTATCAGAGCATCCAATACCTTGCCAAGGGTAAAGGACCTAAACTACTAAGTGGATCCACTACTCTATGCTAAAAAACACTAAAGGAATAATCTAAAAATTATAATCCTTTTATACCCATGATGACTACATTATTTATGGTGGATGTGATTTCTCTGAACTCTCCCTATATCAATGCTCAATACTACTCCCAAAATATGATACTAGGTCTTATGTTTAAAACATACTTCTTCCTGTTATTTGAGATAACTTTTCAAAAACTTAGCTCAAAGACTATTCAGAAATCAAACTTTCTCCTCTTTCTTGATTATGAAAGCATTTACTCTTTTATGAAAACTAGCTCAAAGACTCTTTGGAAATCTCAACCATTTTTACTTAAATGTGAAAACATTTAAAACTTCTTGGGAATACTTAGTTCCCATATACTTTTTTGAAGAAAACAACTTCAAATTTGAACTCGTTGCTTAACTTTGGAATTTAAGTCTTAGAACAATTTAAAATATTTGTGAAAGAATTTTGAAAAACTTTAAGAATTTATCTTGACTTAACACTTGACTTCTTGACTTGGCTTTTAACTTCTTGACTTGACTCTTAACGTCTTGACTTTTCTTGAATTGAAGTATGGATTCAAGGATCATGCTTTGTGATAGGAAATATCTCATGATGTTTAGGAATAATTCTAGATATGAAGAACAAGGTTCTTGAAGAATATTGGATAAGAACTTGAATGGAAACCTTGAAACCCTACCTTGAAGGTAAATGATCAAGAAAACCTTTCTTGAAATTCTTGAATTATTTCTTGAAATCTCTATGGCCAAGAATTATGATTTTCATGAGTAAAAATGAAAATCAGATTGTTTTGAACCTTTTATTATTCAAGAAATTCGTTTAGGGTTTTCTTGAAGGTAAAAAGAGAAAAACAACCCTTTTTTATGCTTTCTTCCAGCCAATTTGAATAGCACTGTATAGGTTACTAAAATAGTCATAACTTTTTCCTTAAAAATAGGATTGATGCAAAATTGGCGCCTTTGGAAAGTAGGTTCAATTAAATCTAGTTAGATAGGTTGTGTCTCATGTACTCGTTATATTCTAAGAGATATAGTCGTTTTAATTTGACCCAAGTAGAATCTTACATCACAACTTAATCGATAAGGAAACTTCAAGAACTCATCAAAAACTTCATCTCTGCCAAAATAAGATACAAAATCAGAAAAATAAACCAAGTTCTTCACACTTGAAGAACTCACACGAAATTACAATAAAACTAATGTTAATCGCGCACTAGGCTAACGGAGGTTGTCATTCAAGTGAAGTAATATTGAGGAGGCTTAGACATGTTGTTGAGTGGAGTTTTGGGCAGAAACTTCAAGGTTTGAACGTCAAAATAATTTATGGTTTTTCTTCTCGTTGGTCCCTTTCCCAAGAGACCCCTTAAGGTTCGTATTAATCATTCAAAAACTAGGATTGCTTCCCCTTTTGCATACCGCTGTCACTAGCTCCTAATAAATCATAGGTTGGGTATGATTGCTGGAAGATTTAGGTATATGTGATGTTTTCGTTATGACTATGATTACGTTTGTGTACTTGAAATCGTATGAAATGCAACCATGTACTCGAAAGTTTGTGCAAGTGTGTGTATCTGCATAAATGTCAATGTGAAGGTTACTGTGAATGAGGTCAAGTTAAGGATTCAAGTTTAATATTGTTTTGGTTGTCATTTTACGTACATAAACCTATGTAAATCGTGATGTTCATAAAAATGGAAGTGGGGCTGATTTGAGCGCCAATAATCTAGCTAAACGAATCCATGAAGTACACCCCCAAAAGTGTTAAACGATCCATAAATCTTCCCATGTTTTCAAGTGGAAATATTGATGAAAATAAGTTAAGAAAAAGATTAAGTGTACAGCCCAAAATATAAGTTTAGTTTAGGCTAACATATAGAAGGGAAAATATGGAAAATTAAATTAATTTAAAGGGATGAGGCCACCAGGATTCGAACCTGTGACCTCACCTATGTGGAACCTTAATCTCGGAAGAAAGAAAGAAATGGGGCTGGGGGGATTCGAAGTGGGGTGTACAAGCGAGTAAGGAGAATGAAAAAAAAACATAAACAAATAAAATGGGAGGTGTGGGAATCGAACCCATGACCTCAAGGCTGGAAAGGAGAAGGGCAAAATAAATTACAAAATAAAGTGAGACTGTGGAGGCTCGATCCCACAACCTCACTGCCAAACGCCTAGCTAAGCCAATTTTAATTAAAAATAAAATTAGGAGGTTGTGGGGGTTAGAACCCACAACCTCACAGCCCTAGCAAAATAAAAAATAAAATAAGGAGGCTATGGGGGTTCGAATACACAACCTCCAATTTTCCACCGAAATAATGAATAAAATAAAAAGAGGCTGTGGGGGGTGTGCTCCCACAACCTTTTGGTCTAGGTGAATTGGACAATACAAATTTTAAATGAAAAATAAAAAGGGGTTGTGGGGGTTCGGTCCCATAACCTCCGGCCAAATCAGAGGAGAATCCAAGGAGAAAAATAAAGATAGAATGTTGATGTTGGGACATGATCTAGGGTCCTAATGTCATGAAGACAAAAAATAAAGTCAAGGAAAAATGTAAGTATTGTCCAAGGGGTTCGAACTTGGGTTCCCTTGCCCAATTTTCCGTATTGATACATAAATCATACGTGAATTAAATGTTTAAGAATAATGCCACCTACTTAGATTGAAATCGAGATCTTGACATACATACAAGATACATAACTCTTGTACTACATAATCTTAGGAAGATAAGAGTCACTTAACAAACTATGAATGAAGCCTCCTAGCTTGTATGTATAGACCAATAAGTCTAGCATACGATTAAAAATAAGTGAACCTAAGATGTATGTAATGAAATGGTGAAAGCCTAGAAGGGTTAAGTATGAGTGTAAGATACACTAAATGTCCAAATGCATTGGCATATGACGAAAAGAACAATGAAATGATAAAATGAACAATGAAATGATGAGACCATAGAAGGGTTAAGTAAGAGTGTGAAACACACTAAATGGCCAAGTACATTGGCATATGATGAAATGAAAGTTCACGTAAAAAGGGGTGAATAATTATGAAGAGCAAATATGCTAATGTTAATGAATGTGGTGACAACATGATATGAGGCTAATGTAAAAGATGAGAGCAATCTCAAAAGATCCTAAGTAAATGTTACTAAAACGTAATTACCTATGAGAGTGTAAAGTTAATGAAGAGACCAGTCTCTATGAACACTCTAATGAATGTATTGAGATTAACACACTTAATATTAATGATGAGATGAGAAATTATCTATTGAGCTATGATGTCCTCATAGTAGAAGCTAGCTTCCATGACGTATGAGTTGAATGTAATGGAACTTTATACTGAGCACCGATAGACTAGCTATGAGCGGTGATGCCTTCTTTCGGGAAGGGAGGAGGTTCACGTAACTCTCATGAGATGAGACTGTACGGCATGCCGGGTATGGGTCTCCTTGTATCTCCTAGTCTTCGAACCTATACTGTTAATATAGGGATCTGGCAGGGTTCAATTCCCATTTACTCTTGCATGTTTTGGGTCACTTTGTCTGGTGATTCAACCTCTTTTCAGTGTATGGTTTCATGAAACTAGATTTCATGATACTCAATGATCTATGTCGGTTAAAGTTAAAGTTCCCAATGAATGAATAAGGCCAGCCTCAAATGATGCACACAATGAAACGAATAATATCAAAGATGTTAGGATAGGATAATCAAGAGGTGAGTTACATTCAAGTAATGACATTAGGTCATTCTTGGTCATTGCACAACAAACCCAATGAAAGTCTTAAACTACATCCTAAGTATTGCTGGTGTTTACACTAGCCCATGAATGAAATCAAATGAAGTATGTGTGAATGAATGAAGCAGACTCTGTGTTTGCTAACGCAGACTTCCTAGTTGAGGTCCCATATATTGAGCCCTCATTTTGGGAAGTCTTAATGTCAAGTCCATGATTCCAAGGTCCCATGACATACGAATGAATGATATGAACAAAATTATGTGTTATATGAATTATGATATGTGCTATGTGAAATATGTTATGTGCTGTTTAGAAAATGATAAGTTTGATGATGCATGTTACACTCATGGCATGACTTTCCAAATCAAAATTTGGCAGGTCCATTGACTTTCCTGATCCAAATTTGGCAAGTCCACTTACTTGACTTCCCATAAATCATGTTGTTATGAAAGAGCTATTCTTTCTCATGCATGTCCTTGGTGTGTGCTTGCATATGCCCATACTTAGTACAAGTGTGTACTAATTCCAACAACTCTATATTTTAAGGTGCAGGCACAGGTGGACGCTTGAGCTTACAGGTTGACGTTGCAGCTATCCAGACGTGGAGCTTTCATCTGAACTTGGTAGGCCCTCATGCTTTCGAGGCTGTCTACTGTTATTATCTAGCCTAGATGTAGGCTTTAGCTAGTGGAGTATGTTCCACAAGTGTTTCATTTCAGACTTTGTATTGGTGTCGTTTTAGCAAGTACACATTTAATGCAGCTATGGACTATTTCTTTCATTTGATGATCTTAATGTTAGATAGTTGATGGTGAACAATTATACATGTAATAGAATGTTTAGGAAGCATGTTAGGAAACAAAAAGTTTTAAATTTTCCGCTAAAATTAATCTAGATGAAGTAAGAATGACGTATCTAGGCTTGTCTGCGACCTGTGAGAGGTCAATGACGCCGATCTCGTCTGGGTCTAGACTCCGGTCATGACAGATCCAACCCTTCTTCAAAATCGTCTCGGTGCCAAGCATAAGGCCCCACAGAGTTCTAGACATTCATTACATTCATTAGCTGTAGGTTAAGGGATTACCAAGTATTACATCGCATCCTAAACAAATGTACTAATCTCTAGAGGTTACTTTTGAATACTACATCTCAAGTGATGAAGAGTATCCAACCTCCAACCTATCTTTGGAAAACTCTAGGGAATAGGTAGATTGCTACTAAACACTTCATCTCAACTCACGAAGAGTGTCCACCCCAAAATCCCCCTTCTTCATTCGCTAGAGTTCTTAGGAATAGTAGGGTTAGTGTTAGACATTTTATCTCTTCTCACGAATTATGTCTACCCTAGAATCCCCCATTTTCATTAATTAACTTTATTTTTTTTTATTCAAAGTATGTGTGAGAGTATATGTGAGAACACTGTTCACATAACCACCATATTCAGAACATTGACTTCTACACATAATAATGCTACAATAATCATAATTCACACACTATCATGCTTCACATTCATATTATACCTCATTTAGACAGCGCCATCTTCAAGACACACATTGAAAACTTCACAATACAACTTGTTGACACCCAATTTTGGACCTTAGTAACATGAATTAGTCATCGAGTTTGTTAATTCTAAACGATTTAAAATAATTAGATTTTATAAAGTTTAAAATATTTGTAAGTTATTTTAGATTAATCTCATCACTTTTATAATTTTAAGATAATATATATGATTTACGTAATTATATTTATGATACGTATATTTTATGATTACTCGAAAATTTTCTCGAAAGATTTTACTTTGTTTAAATATTTTACTAGATAGTTTAGTTATATAATAGTATGCATTTCATTCTATTTTTATTTTTTCCCTATTTTTATTTTATTATCTAGTCTATTATTTTATTTCGTTAAAATTTAGAAGTTTATTGATTAATTTATTTATAGCCAAATATCACAACCAAATCAATTTTGGGCCTTTTCTTAATACAAAAAAAACCCAACCCAATTCCCTTTACTTCCGGCAGCCCAATCAAATATTCCCCCCCAGCCCACTTTCAATTCCAAAAAGACGCAGCCCAACGCCATTCTAGCAAACACAAAACCAACTATACGCACAACAATCCCAAATGCGTACAACTGAGCCGACACCTGCGCGTGTTTGTCCTCCAACGCGAGAAATCCAAAAAATCGACCCAGACTACAGGAAATCGGGAAGTCATGCAGCGACTTCTCTTCTCCTCGAATCCAGGTGTCTTTATCTTGTAGATCTTCGGCCTTTGCTCATAAAATCGGACGAATACCATTCTCATTCCATTGAGAAAGGTACGAATTCTAGCTGTTAGCAATCTCATCTTTGAAGAAGGGAATTTAAAAAATTTTGAATTTTAGAATCGGTCCTTAATTCCCTCCATTTTCTCAGAAAATCTCCTCTATTTAAGCCCTCGTCTGGCTTTTTTTTTTTTGGAAAAAAGTTTAAGGGAAAAAGGGGCCAAAATATTTTTGGGATTAAGTTTTCTTTTAACATATACCAAGGAAAAAGCTTGAAAAATAGATAAAAGATACGTTTAAAGAATGATAACAGGGAATCAGTCCTAGTCTAGTTCGATTCCTCTGTTTTCATTCGGCATAAGCTCGCTTAGAGCGCTAGGTTGTTGTTAGAATCCGAGTTGCGTGGTGGTAGAAGCTCAGCTCATCTTTCTCCCGTTCGCTGCCCCAACAAAGGTAAACGTCTCTTCTTAGCTTTGTTTTTTTCTTGGATTCGTAGTTGTTCTATACTTTCCGTTTAGTTGTTCTTAGTGATATTTTAGTTATTCCATATTATGGTCGATTAAGTATCCACTTCGTCTTGCCTAAAATTTATGTTACTGTCTCATGTTCTTAGTGATATTTTAGTTCATGTTTAGTTTTAGCTAGTTGATCACATTCTAGCGTGTCTTTCTCGACTTTGACTGTTTGATTGTAACTTGTCTTTGGCCTTTTTTTTTGCGTAGAGACCGACTTTCCTTGGCCTAGCCAATTTATTTATTAAAATTTATTTTCAATAAATAGCATAGTGTTTTAGTCTTCTACGCTGGTTTGAACTCTAATTTTTGGATTGTTAGTTGGCATTAAGTTCTCTTGCTTACTTTGTTATTCAGTTACTAGTCTGAAGATTTGTTGTTGTAAAGAAGTTTTTTTGTGTGTGTTATTAATGTATCTAGAATGTTTTCAGGATTAGTAAGATATTTTCATCATTGTTTAAATTGGTAGCTATGTCCTCTTCTTCTTCTTGCATTCAAGGGAGGTGTTAATGTGTTGGAATAGATTTTGACTAGTTTTATAGTTGGTGCAAGTCCTATGGGATGATTAAGCTTACTGAAGTTTTAGTCCAAAAAGATCTAGAAATTAGCAATGTTTATATTCTATTCCCGAGTTACCGTCTGGTAGGCTTCTTGAGTATTGTATTTAAATACGAGAATTTGTAGTTGTTGTGATTTGAGTTCATGTTAATGTCAGTCAAATCCCTTTAACAGTGAATCGATTTCTATTTGAATTAGTTCTTTCCCTTACTTTATATGTGTGGAATATGAGGTCTAACTAATATATGGGAAGTCTCTTTCTTTATTTTGTCTAATTGAGATATAATTATAGTTAAATATTTGGTATAATATCAGAAGCTTGTAGCATGTCACTTAGAGTTTTGAGTTACTTTGTTTGCTTAGTAAGATCTCTCGTTTGTTAATCGATTGTCTCGTGTTTAAGTTAACTATCATCCTAGTACTGTTGTTAATCTTTCTTTTTTTTTCTTGTGCATGAGCTCTCTTTTGTCTCGAGCCTGTCTTAAATGTGCAGTTTTTTGTAGATTCTTGTTCAAAGTCTAAGGTCATTTATGTGTGCGCGTCAGCGACTTAAGTATGAGTTTATTGCTGAAAAATCGCCCTTTGTTCAAGTGCTCTCTAAGTGCTAAATTTGTTAGTGTTTAATTGTACTATTTTATTTTATTTTTTAGAAAAGGAGTAGTATGTGAGACTTGCCTATCATGTTTATTTTTTAGATTGTTACGTTTCCTCCCCAGCTTATGCATATACTAGTAATGTCTGTAGGTTTCATGGTTGCTCACCTTTTACTTAATTCTCATAAAAAAATATTGTTCATTATAATATTTTATGTAGTTGATTGAAGTGTGATTTTGATCACTTTAGTGTATATAGCTAACTACCATGTTAATTAATTTAGTTGGAACTATCAGAATGTTCTTTAGTCATTTTTTTAGCTTTCTATTTGGACTTATATGATGTCCTTTAATTATGTTATAAGTATATATGTCTCATTTCTTCCCTTTGCATAATTTAGTATGTTATTTTTTACTGTCCGTTTTGGTTAGGTCGTATGATAATGTTCCTTTCCCTTTTATGCATGTAAAAACCGTCCGAGTTCGCCATGAACTCTTGCCTCCCATCTTGCATTTCGAGAGAGCCGTAAATGCTCAAATTCTCCATCGAATGTCCCAACCTTAAAATCGACGAACAGATCTCTCAAAATTAGAGGATATGAAGTAAATTGAAGAGTTGAAGTCTTGTGGACAAAAGCCAACTTTTTTTATTTAATGTTGTATTTTGTCAAAATTGGGCCTAAGCCTAGGGCTGGGCATAATATGGTTCAAACCGAAAAAATCAACCGAATGATTTTTTTTTTTAATTTCAGTTTCAGTTTTTCGGTTATTTCGGTCGATTTCGGTTTTGAATTTTTACATTTCAGTATTTCGGTTCGGTTTTTGGTTTTTAGATTTAAAAATTCGGTAAACCGAAAAACCAAAATTATATATATATATATATATATATATATATATACACACACACACACACACACATATATATAATTGTTGCCCCATAAGTCCATAACCCATTCCTAATCCTTCAATGCGTCCCATACTATTATTCTCAGCAGTCAGCCCAAGCCCAACTACATAAATTCCTATTACTCAGCAGTCAGCCCAAGCTCAACTATCCAAATTCCTAACCCAAATACCCATAACCCAATTACCCAATCCAATTTCCTATCAATTGATAAATGATAAATCCCTAAATTGATAAATCCGTAAATTAACATCATATAAAATTACACACACTGAAACATACCGACCACTACCAGTCGAGAGTCGACCACGTCCAGTTTGTAACGTCGCCAGCCCGCCACCCCGTCTGTAAGTCCGAACGCGCCACGCCGTCATGCCGCTCGTAAGTCCGTAACGCCGCTTGCCCTCCATGCTGTCAGCCTGTCACGCTGATATGCAGGCCGCAGCAGCAGCACACGCTAACGTCGTGGCTAGTCGATGATAGCCCGAGACGCCACTTCCGTCTTATCATCAGTTAGTCACTCTTAACTCTCGTTTGTCGTCACTCGTAACTGTAAGTTAGTCAAATTGTCTTAAACTCTCATCATCAGTCATCTCTCAACTCTCATGTACTGATTTTGTAGTTGTTCCTACTTCTTTGTGCTCTTGCGTTTGATTTTATTGTTTGTTTCCTTGTAAGTTGTAACAAATCTGAGGGGTGACTTTGTGAGGCCTGATCCTTCTAACTTTGTTGATTGTTGTTCTTGCTGTTTGTTTCACTTTCATATAGATGGCACAAACTGGATGTAAGGGAAGTGAAAGTGGAGCTCCAAATGAGAGCATACCTTACACCTCATCTCCCAGTGAGGTTGAAGTTGATGTTGATACTTCAAATAAAAGAAAAACCATGGAACCTAGAGCTAATTGTTGGAAGCATTTTGAAAAGTTCACCGATGAAAATGGAGCTAGTAAAGCAAAATTCAAGTATTATGCAAAAGCTTATGCAGCTTCTACATCATCTAATGGTACGTCATCAATGAATACTCATATGAGAACATGTCCTAAATTTCCTCGTGACACCGTGGATAAAGGTCAAAATCTAATTAATTTTCCACCATCTTCAACGGGAGCAAAGGAAGGGGTCATTAGCACTTGGAAATATGACCAAACACAAAGTAGGAAAGCTTTAGCCAAAATGATAATTGTTGACGAGCTACCATTTAGTTTTGTTGAGAAATAGGGTTTTAAAAACTTCATTAGAGTTACAATGCCGCAATTTCATATTCCTTCTCGTAGAACTGAGACGAGAGATTGTTATGAACTATACATTGAAGAAAAAAAAACTTTTGAAGAAGGTTTTCAAAGAAGCACGTCCAAGAGTTTGTCTTACAACAGATACTTGGACCTCTATACAAAAAATAAACTACATGTGTTTGACAGCCCACTTTATAGAAAGAAATTGGATTTTGCATAAAAGAATAATAAATTTTTATCCTATTTCTAGTCATAAGGGCGTGGATATGGCGTCTTGCATTTCTAATTGTTTGCTTGAATGGGGTTTGGATAATGTGTTTACTATTACAATTGATAATGCTAGTTCTAATGATGTTACTGTGAAAGAAATGTCTAAAAAATTGAGCAATTGGGGAACTAACGTTATGGACGGTGACCATCTTCATGTGAGGTGTATGGCACATATCCTTAATCTTATTGTGCAAGATGGGTTGAAGGAAATTGGTAAGTCTGTCAAGATAGTGAGACAAGCCGTGAAATACATTAAACAATCTCCCGCAAGACATAGAAAGTTTAATGAATGTTTGTGAATCTGAATTGATAACTTGTAAGAAATCATTATGTTTAGATGTTCCTACTATGTGGAACTCTACATATTTGATGCTTGATATAGAACAACAATTTGAGCTTGCATTTGAAATATATAGTTTTATGTTATTGCATACTTGAATCATCTTCGTACCTTTGGTTCTGATTCTTCTGAAAACAAAGATGGAACTAGTGTTGAAGATGGAACTAGTGTTGAAGAAGAAACTAGTGTTGAAGATGGAACTACTGCAAATATTCTTTCAAGTGTTGACTGGAAAAATGTGAGGTCAACAGTGAAATTTCTTGAAACTTTTTATGTACTTACGTTGAAGGTCTCATGTTCTAATTATGTCACTAGCAATACACACTTTGTTGAAATTGCTAAACTTAATCTTATTTTGAAAGAGATGATGAAAAATGAAGATAGTAATTTGAAAGAAATGGCGTAAAGTATGAATGAGAAGTTCAAAAAGTATTGGGGTGAACCACAAAAAATGAACAAGATGATCTTTATTTCATCTGTATTGGATCCCCGTAACTAGCTTGATTATGTTCCATTTGCAATTGTGGATATGTTTGGAAAAGAAGTTGGGGAAAAGCTATGTTCAGAAGTGAAAAAATACATGAACAAACAGTTTGAGTATTATGTCAAGTCCCCAAAAACCTCTTTACATGTACCATCTTCACCCACTTCATATGACAATTCATCAAGTATATCTAGTGTGAGTGGTTGTGGCAACTTTGTAAATAGAGGAAGAATGAGAACGAAACAACAATTTGAGAAGCATAATGAAGTTAGTGGAAGTTGAGGTAATAAATTAGAATTGGAAAGATATCTTGCGGAAGATATTGAGCAAGATAGTGATGACTTTGATATATTAATGTGATGGAAAGTCAATGATCTAAGATTTCCTATTCTCGCGGAGATGGTTCGTGATGTGTTAGCCATACCCATTTCACGTGTCACATCAGAATGTGCATTCAGCACAGGAGGTCGTGTTCTTGATCCCTTTAGGAGTTCATTAACTCCTAAAATTGTGCAATCTCTTATTTGTGTTCAAGATTGGCTTAGAAGTGAGTCTTTTCCAATCAATATTGAGGAAGATTTAGAGTATCTTGAACAACTTGAACTTGGTAAGAATTTGATATTTGTATTAACTATATTGAAAATATTTTTGTTACTTGTGTTTCTTAACAACTAACAAATTCTTTCACATTTTTTTAGATTTTGCTTGTAGTGGGACTGAATCTAGTATAATTGATATATAGTTGCAGCTTGTAAGTTCAACTATGGACTAGTGATGTGTGGTAACAAGTAAGTAAAGAACTTATTTACATAACTTGCTTGATATTTTTATATATTCTATTATGAAATGTAGATCATTTGTCTAAACAGTTCTATTTTCTCGCAGGTCCATCAATGTTTTGTTATTTTCTTGGTTGCTATCTACTAGAACTTGGGAGCTATTGCAATGGAGGTCGAAGTTGCAACGATGATTTTTTGGTTTTCTATATCTCTTTGTTGCTGGAAGTTGCAATGAGCCAGATAATGATGACTTTAGTTTGTAACTAACTCTATTTTAGTGGACACAAGTTTGTTGAACTTTCTAGTGTTGTTGTGATGTTGTCTTGACTTTTGATAGTTTTTTTATTATTGCTGATTGAGTCGATATCTAGTTATCACGATGTCTGTTTTACCATTTTTTGTATTAAATTTGGTTAAACCAAAACCGAACCGAAATAAACCAAACCGAATTTATAATTACCGAACCGAACCGAATTTATTTCTGTTTTGTTTGCTTTCATATTTGGCCAAATTGAAAACCGAAAAACCGAACCGATATTTACGAACCGAACCGAACCGACCGAACGCCCAGGCCTACCTAAGCCCTTGTCATATTTGTATTATTTTGCTAGAACTTAGGACAGGTACAAAATTGAAATAGGTCAAAAACCCAAAGCGAAATGGGTCAAAATACCGGTCCAGGCGGACAGAAACTGGATATTGACCCAACTCCCTCTCTCTCTCTCTCTCTCTCTCTCTCTCTCTCTCTCTCTTCTTTATCGTTTACTTGCTGATTGATACTTATTATTAGTTTTAAGGTTAGAAAAATTCAAATACCCCATAAGACGTCACTTTGTTTTAACGACTCGATTAAATCAAATAAGTAAATATGCTTAATATAAACTTTACAAATTAAAATTCACTTAGTAAAATTAATACTTCCTTTTTTCAAACAATTTCAAATAATTTTGATCTAAAAAATTAAGTTAGAATATTTTTAGCCAAATAAGTTAGTTGTCAGATAATCGCGATTTAGCAAATATTTTAGGTGCCGTAAAAACCTTCCTAAAATATAAATAAGAATCCCCAAACCCCCTTTTATATTTTCAAAACGATTTTCTCTTTAAATGTTTTGAAAACAAAAGTTTTCTTGATTTTCCTTTAAAAATCAAAGTGACGACTCTAAAAAAGTAGAAAACCTATAAAAAAAACTTATTTTCCGAAAACGAATTAAAACACAACTCATGCTTACACATTTTAACATCTCAATGTTTTCAAGGACATATTGACAATACACACACATAAGATCAATTCAATAAGAACTAAGCAGGATACATCAACTTATCCTTCATGCAAGCCTTTGCCACTTTTCCCAATTCTCCATAAAATCATCATAATAAAGCACAAAAGGCAGTAGGTAATTCAAAATACGACATAAGAAACACTTCTCTAGTATTATCTAATCATATACATTAAACCCACTTAATAAGTTAAAAATTGAGGATTGGCATATTCATGGGTTCATTGAGTTTTTGACTGTAAAATCATTAACTAACATTGAAAAATAACATAATTCATTCATTAAAACAATTTAATGTAAGAACCCATACTTAGAATTCAAAATAGAAGAATTGAGGAATTTGAAACGCTTTTTGAAAAGTCTTTGGATTGGCCCCTTGCATGAGAGAATAGTCAAGGATGAACTACCATACCTTCTATGAAGAAACCTACAATATTTGGTGAAAAAATCACTTAAAAACCTTCAATCCAAGCTCTACCTTGAGATTAAGCTTCAATGGGATTTTGAGAGAGTTTTTCTTGGGTGGGTGGTTTTGATTTTGAAAAGTGAAGACTAACTTAGGTTCTTGCAAAGCTTGGATCCTCCTCAAGGACCCTTAGGGTGTCCCTTGGGGAGTTGACCCAGATGTCAAACCCTAAACGTTGTCATCTAGGTCTTAGGATCCTCCCCTATCAAATAGAACCCCAAAAAATATATTAAACATGCAAAGATACACAAATACACACACAAGCACATAGACGTCTAGTCATCGAACATCTTGGTCGTCCCTTGATGTTTTACTTCCAAACATATCAAACTGACCTCATTACCTCTAATGCTAAAAGTTATTATTTTAAAACATTATTAACTCATGAAACACATGCGAAGCTCTAGTTTGACCTATTTCACTTTAGGGTCATTACAAATTTAATATACGATTTTATTATTTTTTGTTTATTTGATAATGTTGAATAAACAATTGGGGCCATTTTAATAGTTTGGAACTTATGAGATTTTAATGTTTATGAGAAAATATACAACACAAAAATTTCATATCGCATGCTCAAACTGATGATGTAATATACCACAAATACAATAAATTACAGTTGAAATAAAATGAACAAAAATGTATAAACAATTCTTTAGGTTCAGGCACATATATCTCGCTCTCTTTAAGAAGATTCAATCTCACTGCGGCATAATCTACACCGATCCAGCAGTATAACTCTTGATTTTTCCCCTCCAGGATACAACAACCCAACAACAATGTATAACTCTAACTACTCTAGATCAGTTGAGGAGTGCAAAGCTCCACAAAAAAACACCTTCCTTCAACATAAAATACTCTCTTTTGTATAGTGAATATATTCAAAGACTTAGAACATTTTCTATGTCTCAACTCTCTCTTTCACTACACAAACCTAAATATAATACTATCCATCTTTTTCACTCTATATTTTCTTGGACTTCTCTTGTTTCTTCTTGTATCTCAATATAAATGAAGACTACACTATTTATAGGTGATGAATTATTCCTTGCAATGAATTTGAGATAGTGGATAGTATATTTGCAAAATGAATGACTCAAATGTTACATAAATTACAAGACATAAATATAGAATATTGGATGAAATGAAGAGTTGGTGCTACATAAGTTACTAAAGACTAATGATCAGTTTCTTCCACAATCGATGAGAGTAAAGAGTCACAAATGTAATGTCTATCAATAGACATAACATTATATATAATGTGAAATATAATATATATTTTTATTAATATTAAAATGTCACACAAATAATCCCGCACTCATTTTAATATTAAGATAAAAGAGTTTTTCACAACTTAGTTAAAGGTAGACTATTATGCATAATTAAGGTGTGCTCTGTTTTAAACCTTCACTTAGTAAAAAAATGACCTTTACTCTAGTCAGTAGTGATCTCATTAGGTGGAGAAGGTGTACTTCGCTACGAGGGTAGATTGTATGTTCCTTATGTGGGCGAGTTGAGACAGCACATTCTTGCATAAGCCCATAACTCCAGGTATTCTGTTCATCTAGGTTCCACTAAGATGTACCGCAATCTGCGGGAAGTCTATTGGTGGAATGACATTAAGAGGGATATAGAAGACTTTGTGCGTAAGTGCCCCAACTGCCAGCAAGTCACGGTAGAACATCAGAAACCAGGAGGTATAACTCAAGAGATCGATATTCCTACTTGGAAGTGGGAAGTGATCAATATGGATTTTATCGTAAGGTTACCTCGTACTCGCAGAGAGCATGACTCCATTTGGGTGATAGTTGGTAGGATGAGTATGACTTCTCGCTTATTAGCGGTCAAGACTACAGATTCGACAGAGGACTATGCCAATCTTTACATTAACGAAATTGTGAGGTTGCATGGGGTTCCTTTGTCTATCATCTCAGATAGAGGTCCTCAGGTTACGTCTCATTTCTGGAAGTCATTTCAGAAGGGTTTTGGTACTCAGGTTAACCTTAGTACAACATTTCATCGACAGACAAATGGACACGCAGAGCGTACCATTCAGAACCTAGAGAATATGTTGAGAGCTTGTGTGATAGATTTCAAAGGTAGTTGGGATGATCATCTTCTTCTTATTGAGTTTGCCTACAACAATAGCTACCATTCCAGCATTCAGATGGCCCCTTATGAGGCTTTATATGGGCGTAGATGTATATCTCCTGTTGGTTGGTTTGAAGTATGTGAAGCAGCTCTGATAGGGCCAGATTCAGTCGTTTATGCTATTGAGAAAGTCCAAATCATTAGAGATAGGCTTAAGACAGCCCAGAGTCTTTAGAAATCTTACGTAGATGTAAGAAGAAGGGAACTAGAGTTCCAAGTTGATGTTTGGGTTTTTTTGAAAGTCTCACCTATGAAAGGGGTGATGAGGTTTTGCAAGAAAGGAAAGCTCAGTACTAGATATGTAGGCCCTTACAAGATCTTGAAAAGTATTGACAAGGTGGCATATGAGTTAGAGTTGCCAGCAGAATTAGCAACAGTGTATCCAAACTTCCACATCTCTCTCTTGAAGAAGTGTGTGGATGATCAAGCCTTTGTAGTGCCATTAGAGAGTGTGGTGGTCAAAGATAGTCTTTCTTATGAGGATGTACCAATTGAGATTCTTGACCGTCAGGTTAGAAGTTTGAAAAATAAAGAAGTTTTTCAGTCAAGGTTTTGTGGAGGAGTCAGTCCGTAGAGGGAGCTACTTGGGAAGCACAAGAAGCCATGAACGCCAAGTATCCTTATCCTTCTGATTCCACTCTAGCTTGAGTTAATAGTTCCTCTTCAGTTTTCCAGTCATTCATGCATGAATTCAGTGTTAGAATCATGTTCCCTTAGTTATACTTGCATTTTCAGCGTATTTGCATGTTATCAGAACTCAATTCAGTCAGAAACTCAGTTCTCAGTGTTTAGTAGTAGGGGTTGTAGCTCTCTCCCTCTATTCCATCTACTTTAGTCCTCAATGGAGGACGAATGGTCCCAAATGGGAGATAATGTAACACCACGTATCCAAAACATACCAAAGACCAGCTTTTCAGAAAAATATGCAGTTGCAACCAACGGTGGACATCAACGGACTGTAGCCTGACCCACGGTCCGTCCTGCACATCCGTCGATGGTGTCAGAAACCCCCAAAATGTCAGCCAGGAAAATGTGGTTAAGTACTGATCGACGGACGAACCTACGGTCCGTAGGTCAAACTTTGGTCCGTATTTGGAACCGTTGATCGACACCTCATTCACCCACTCTTTGATACGAACCACGGTTTACCAGCATAGACTGTCATTCGATTTACGGTCCGTAAGTCTGACCGTAGATGGAAATTAGTAGACAGTTTAGGGGGAAATGTAGTTGGGTCAACTTCAATCGATCATAACTTTTAGCATAAAATGAATTAGGTGTCCCATGGCATACCCACAGATAGATAATTGAATTAGCTTTCCATAGCCACCAACCTGTCTAAAATCAGACCTCCGAGTAAAACGTTATGTCCGTTTTATAAAAGTTTTGTTGAACAGACCTAAACGACGGACCATTGATGGAATGATGGACGGCCTGTCAAGGTCGTCATTTGGTCCGACAATAATTAACTCAGGGGTCTTTTAGTCTTCTCCCACTTCGTTTAAACCCTAAGATACGTCATTTTGACCCTAAATCATCAGATTTTAGTCAGTTTAAGAGTAGAAACATAACTAAAACTTACCTAAGTGAAATCATTAATCAAAAACATAAAAAATTAGAAACAATAAAGGAGAAAAAGGTCAAGAACCCTAGTCAAGAACTCAACAAGGTTCCAATAGTTCCACCCCCCAAAATGTGAATTTTTCTCCATGAATTGCATCACCAGGTATGTGGGATTTCAGTAGTGGGTTCCTTTCACCCATTGGTTCCCTAGTTTTCAGTCAGTTCTTGATTCTCTTATCATGATTAAAATTAGGGTTCCTAGAACTTCGATAGAACCTGATGAATTTATTAAATATATGTTCCTAATAAGATTGTAAAGTTATTATTCCGTTTATCGCATAAATTTCAGAACTCTGGCTATGTATATCTTCAGTTCTTGAATTACACATTTTAGGTCAGATAATTCAGTTATTCAGTTATACCTGCCTCCTCATTTATTAATGCATCATTATCAGATTAAACATTGGATTCTCAGTTTGCATGTTTAGTTTTGAGTTATCCAGTATTTACAGAAACTCAGTCATAATCAGTTAAACATAATCATTGGGAGTAGCAAAATACCGAGTTGGACTAGGGTTCAACGTACCTTATTAGTCCCAGAACTACTAGCCAAGTAGGTTGTAAGTCCCCTTTATGAGAATAAGTTTAGTGATCAGGCCATCATATCTTTATACCTCTGGCAGGGTATATGGGGTCCTCTCGATGGGGCGTATACATCGGACTCCACATTTAGCTCATGTGATTTTATTATCGGTTATTAGTAGCTCCTTACAGTTCAGTCAGACTCTCTTGCATTGACCAATTATCAATATATTTAGTATTCAGTTTCAGCATGTTATAAATTGGTCATTGCATTCAGTTAGTATATCATGTTCATATTACTATACTTGGTTTCGTACTTGTTCTGTTATATTTTATTTCAGCTTTATTCTATCCTACATGCTCAATACCTTCGAAGTACTGACGCATACGTGTGCTACATCTCCTCGTGATGTAGGTTCAGGTTCTCAGCATCCAGATCACGATTAGATAGATTCCCCATTTCCACTTCAGCAAAATTCAGTGGTGAGTCCTCATTCTCCGAGGACAATAGTCATGAGTTACTTTTCAGTATTTAGTCCTTTAGTTTCAGTTTTTGCTAGACTTAGCTGGGGCTTTTCCCAGTATTTCTAGTCGTTTAGAGGCTTATTTCAGACATAGATAGTTTGACTTTAGTGTTGAGTTAATAAATTCTTTGTATTAAACTCATCAATATTTCTTTTATCGCAGTTATAGTATATGGGTATTCCTAATCTTTTCACTTTAAATTATGATTTAGCTTCTGCATTAAGTTTATTATCTTTAGTATGCTGATGATCATGTCAACAGGGTTAGCTTGGGATCACTTGTAGTCCTAGGTTCCGTGTCCAGCTCTTCAGAGTAGCTCGGGGCATGACAGATTTTGTGATCCCTATTTTGATATCCACATTTTTTCAAACTGTAATAAAAAATGAATCTCCTTAAAATTGTTGGTGTAATATACCACAAATATAATAAATTACATTTGAAATAAAATGAACAAAAATGTATAAACAAATCTTTAGGATGAGACACGAATATCTAGCTCTCTTAAGGAGATTCATGCCCATTGCGAAATAATCTACACCGGTCCAGCAGTGTAACTCTTGACTTTTCTCCTCCAGGATACAACTGCCCAACAACAATGTATAACTCATACAACTCTATATTAGTTGAAGAGTCCAAAGCTCCACAAAAGAAAACCTTCCTTCAACATATAATACTCTCTTTTGTATAGTGAATATAGTTGAAAACTTAGAACATTTTCTGTGTCTCAACTCTCTCTTTCACTACACAAACCTGAATATAATACTATTTATATTTTTCACTCTATATTTTCTTCTAGTTCTCTTGTTTCTTCTTGTATCTCAACACAAATGAAGACTACAAAATTTATAGGTGATGAATTCTTCCTTGCAATGAATAGGAGATAGTGGATAGTAATTTTCCAAATGAATGGCTCAAATGTTACATAAGTTACAAGGCACAAATATAGAATAATGGATGAAATGCAGAGTTGGTGGTTACATAAGTTACTAAAAACTAATGATCACTTTCTTCTACAATTGATGATAGTAAAGAGGCACAAATGTAATTTTCATCAATAGACATAACCTGATATATAATGTGACATCTAGTATATATTTTTATTAATATTGATATGTCACACCAATGCAAACAAAACTTCAATTTCATCTCATGATTTCATATCATAATACCATTTCATAATTTCATATCATGATACCATATCGAATAGCCAAACGGCAAGTAAGTTCTTCTGTATAATTAGAGCATTCTTATATTTTCTACTTATGTCTCTTCAATCACTAATATAAATGTGAATAATTTTTCTTCTCCATTTCTCCTTTTGTCATTGTTTACTATTTATTTGTAACACGTCATGCCAAAGAAAAATATACAATGTAAATTTTCGGCGAAGGGGTGTAGCTTGACATCCTTGCCCCTGGGGTAGCTTCGCCCTTGGAGGTCCACTGTAATTGAATCATATCTTGAGGAGGTCTCCAAAATCATCCGTAAATTTAGTAAAGAGAAAATGAAAAATATACATACACTCATTAACATTAAGAAGATAATATCTCACATGATCCCTTAACTAAGAGTTTTCTTAGAAAGTCACGCAACTCTTTTTCATAATGTGAAAGTCACCCAATTATAAATATTTTACCTACACAGTTGTCAAACCTGTTTAATTGATTTTTCATTTAAATTTTCGACATGGAGTTTTTTTTAAATCAAAATTGTAAGAAATAAAAAGGATATCCGTTTAAATTATTTAATAATTTTACCTACAAAAGGTATAATACTGACCATTTAATTTTTACTCATTTCTCTCCTAAAAATATACTTCCGCAGCCCACTTTTAATTGACATGTTATATTTATCAAAAGTTAATTTTACTAATTTTTAAAGTTAAATTAGAGTACATTAATTCGTTATTTTAAATAAAAAATGTCAAAGCTATACGAAAATACTATATATTCTAATTTCTTACCTAATATGATGAAAAAGCAGATCATTAAATCTTAGTCAAAGTTATTACTCCCTCCGTCTAATTTTATTTGTCATGTTGAGCTTCTCAAAAATCAATTAGACTAATTTCAAAGTTAAATTAGATTACAGTAATTTGATATTTTAAACATAATTTAAATATTAAAAAACTACAAGAAAAGTACTATAAATTGCAATTTTTTTGCATACCAATATGATAAAAAAATATGCTTAAAATATAGTCAAAAATTCGTGTAGTTTGACTATAAAAAATAAATCATGATAATTAAAACTGAACGGGTGTAGTAAAAGAAAACTATGACAATTAAAAAATGAATGAAAATAGTATTATAAAAAGAACTAGTCTTTCGATGTCCCTCCACTAATTGGCAGCTTAAGTGGAGGGACAAGTCTATATGGCTAGCCACGTCATGAAAAGTTTTGGGTGTTAACTCTTGAGAGGTATTTGTGATTTCTTGGAATAATGACGGAGTAATTTTAATCCTAAAATATAACGGAAGACAGAAGTAATTTATTTCGCATAGTTCAGAAATATTTTTTACCCTTTTCCAATTTTCAGGGAAAAATTACTTTTTTTTAAGCGGTGACTATCCTATATCTACACATGGCCTCGGTGTACGCAAATATTACATTGTTGCATAAGTTATGCATCATGCATGTCCGTAACGATAAATATCATTCCTTCCACCTCAATTTTTATCGTCATTACCAAATTTTGAATGTGAATTTACACTTTAGATTTTGAAACAAAAATTATGAATTTATAAGTTCCGAAAAGTTATTATAGCCACAACATTTCATAATTTTTAAACTATATAAAAGAATTATGGTGAAGTAACATTTATTTAACCCGCAACATTATTTTATATTAGTTATATTAGGTTGCTCACTCTCTATATGTCAAATGGACAAAAGATGATGTTATCATATCAATTCAAGATTGTAGTTTAGCAGGGTAGTAGAACCAGTGGCGGAGCTAAAAAATTTATCAAGGGTGTTCAAATTGGAAGAATAAACCTTTTTTAGCTACTGGCTGTGCAATATATTTATTACCAGTAAGTGGATTTGAAATAAAATTACATATTCATTTCCCATTTTTTTTCTTTAAAACTTAAAAATGGTTGTTGTACAATTGTCTCAGCAAGAATCAAATCGCAGATATTTGGCACTGAACTGAACACACTTACCGCTGGACTATCAACCTCCACTGATATTTAGTGTGTGCATTTATTTATATAACGAAATAACACAGAGTATATTGCCTGTGCATACGATTTCATTTTCCGGCGAAGGGTGGTCAGCTGACCACCCTTCACGGGCTATAGCTCCGCCCCTGAGTAGAACCCCTGTATAGTTAAGATATCCTTTTGAAAATTTGATTAAATTTAGGTGTCACTTGATGTCTTTTTAAAAAAGTATATATATTGTTTCTGAATGACATGTCTTTAGCTACAAATATTTTTCTGAATGACATGTCTTTAGCTACTTTATAGGTTTAAAAAAGCAAAACTACTAGATTGTTTTTATGGTACAAGGTGAATAACAAAATCACAAATTAAGTATGTCAATTCTATATTGAACACCTTTAATTTTGAATCATAAATCCAACATTTTTAAAAGTTAATCTTATGACATGCATTTACTTTTTCATATAAGGGAACAAATAAAGGACGTACATAACGTTAATAGTTTTGTATTAAGTATTTCTCATGTATATTTCAATAATCTGTCATTTATCATAAAAATAAAAGTTATACTAAAGGTACACCAACTTTATTTTATGAATTAATCATATGTACAGTAGAAATAAAAGTACGTTTATTATGTTATTTTCTGATATGTATGATTTTATCCTTGAATCCGTTGTGTTTATAAGCATTTTTTTTTAAAAAAAATCAATTAATTTTCTGATTGATCTGTTTCTGTTTTATGAAGTTTTTTTCATAAGCCAACTGCCAATGTCTGCTATAGTTTCCTTTTCTAATTGCCATGCATAACAACAAGCAAGTGGTATATTTAATCTTAACTAATAATAGATGCGTCTAGACATTTATAGTAACATAATCAGAAATGTAATGAAGGATGTCAAATATTGAATAATACAACTAAAAAAAGTAATTCTAGATTCAATCTTACATCCCTCGTATACTTTTACATTCAATTGTCACCAAGCTACTGCTCAATTAGTTCACGTTAAATTTAGGCATTTAAAAAAATTTACAGCAATGAATTGAATCTGATAGCTACTAAGTCTCATACATATATATATATATATAGATACCCCTTTCATTGTGTTGTAGGTCTCCATTTATTTTACTTGTGTTTAAGACATTTTATATATATCAATATAAAGTAAGATTTGACCTATATATAATGTAATTTTCGAACGAAAGGTGTTCTTCCGACTGTAGTTGAGCCACTGATCATCAAGATACTTCAATTTAATATATGTGTGTTTACGAATAATTTCTAAAATGCACATCTACATACTCATTTAACAAGGTGTATTCTATATGTGCATTTTCGAGGATGGAGTGTTTAATGAAGTCAACTTAAACCAAATTAAGATGTTTAAATGTATATTTTGAAGTTAAAAGTTTAGTTCAATTGAGATCAATCAAGATTTTTGTTTGTATACAAAGTTTGATGAAGTTAGCATTATTATTTAAAATTTATGTATCAACACTTATAATTAAAGTTTTCTATGTAGAATGTTTTCCATTTTGAATGAACTTAATTTTCAAAGAGATTTAACACAACTCTTAGGGAACAAATCTACATAAGTTTATTCATTTATTTAGTTTATTGAATTTGTATAAAATTTTAATTAGTAGAGCAACATATGTATGATATTTCGAATTGAAATAATTTAATATCTTTTTGTAACATTAACGAAATAAAAAAATGATTTTTGAATAATTTTTTCTAAAATAGTCAACTTATATTATTTAACTTGTCTAGTATTGTTATTGGTGTTAAATAACCAATCATTATAAAATTCAAAAAGGTGTTGAAACAAACAAGATTGTTACAGTGAAGTCCGATTATTGTAGTTTGGTTATGTAGGGGTATTTTATATATTTTGTGATGGCTATTTTTTTTTGGTGAAGTTCGAAGATACGATCTTGATTGATACTACATTCAGATTGTTACAGGTGTTGTCTTGTTTATGTTTAGGAATTCATTTATAAGGTAGCGCTATTGAATATTAAGAGAATAGAGGCAAAGCTATAGGTAATAATTCTTAAGTTGTTGCAAAGGACAAATAGAAACTTATTTGGAGTTTGACCTCGATCATAGTGAAGAGTTTCAGAATAGTCATGTACAGAGAAAGGTCATAATTTTTACTCTATTGGAAAAAGATTTTTTCACACAAAATACTTATGGAAATGAAAAGAGTTTTTTGGTATTGAATGAAAAAAATACCATTAATAAAATGAAAAGAGCTTTTTTGTATTGAATGAAAAATGTCCATTAATAAAATGATAAAAGCTTTTTGGTATAAATTGAAAATAACCATTAATTATATTACAACAACAATATATCTTAGCCTTTTGATACTTGAAGGGAAAATTACCATTTATTATAATAATATATCTAGTTAAAGGTCAAAGAAGGGTCTAACGTGCATATAATTAGTCAAAGATAAAAGTGTAGAATTTACGCAAATAATTTATCATATTACAATAACAATATATTAATACATCTACTCAAAGGTCAAAAAAGAATTAAATATCTATTTATCTAATAAAAGATAAGAGCGTAAAATACCTGCAAGATTCGACTATATATATCCCGTAATAGACAGAAGTATAGAATGTACAGAGAAAGAGTACTATGTGTGATGTAATAAACTCAATACACATAGTAGTCTTGAATAAAAAGGAACAAAATTCCCCCATTCTTCCTTGAAATTCATTTTCTAGGTTTCATTGCTAGAATAATAAAAAAATTCTAATAGTGCTAATTCGTCATTCCTGCCTTCCTGGACTCCACTCCATTCACCCATGATTATAGGGAAATCAACAACAAATTATTTTCTCAATTTTGTCCTCAAGTTTGCCCCTTTTGTTCTTCTCAATTTGATTTATACTATTGCTCTTTCTATAACTGTTTTTTGTGAATTCTAACATCAGTTTTAAGTTTCTCTTTTTGTCTATTCAGGAACATTCTAAGTGACAATGATCTGGCTAGTTTGTGATCCTTGAGGAATGTTTTACAAATTGTGATAAACCTGTATAGAACTTGTTTGCTTTTCTTAAAAGAATAAAATCATTTTCAAAGTTCCTCTAAATAGTTAAAGGCTAGATTGCTTATTCTTGATTAAGGTTAGAGAGTTGAAGTGTCCAAAAAGTGTCTTATGATTAAAACTCTAATAAAAGTTATAAATAATTTACTTTTTTATTTTTTAAAAAAAATATTACTTTTTCTTTTTCAATTAGCATTATATGACATAGTTTTTTTTTTTTACGATTTTGAATTTTAATACTAGTAAAATTGTTTATTTGATGATCTAAATCTAAAAAATTAAACAACTTCTTATGTTTATTTATTTTATTACTAAAAAAAAATTTGTAGTAATTGTAAACTTGAACTAGATGAAAATATTCATTAATTTTGTTGTAGGCTGAGCTCTATAAAACAAAGAGAAATCTGAAACAAATGGTAGGAATAAAATGTCATATCTGACAAACATTCGAATTCAAATGATTCTTCAGTATCACTATCATCTTCATAGAAAATCTAAGAAACATAAGAAGAAGTCGGCTCTCAAATTTTGAGGATCCCAAAAGAGCGATAAATAACCAATAATATCAAATGATTTTACCTACCTAACATTTTGTTAGTGAAATCAGATGAGCGTTCGTGTGTTCTTTCCTTGATAAGAAGCTTCCCAAACTTGAAATATTTTGATATGAATGTTTGTAGAGCTTTAACTCTCATTTTATTCTTATAGGGGTTATTTTTCGTACTTTTTTGGTTTCTCAATGATCCAAGAGTTGCCTTTTTTTGTTATATTTTTTTAGGTTTTCAATGAAGATGATATATAGTGATACTGAAGAATCACTTGAATTCGAATGTTTATAGGACACGACATTTGATTAACTCGAGTAAGTTAAGCAAGAAAATTTTATATGAAGAATGTCTAAGATGGAATATATCTTTGTTAGCCAACTCCCCGGTGTTGGAGAGAATGCTAAAAGATTGACATTTTTTTTATCAAGAACTTCTTGACACAAGATTATAATTTTTCATTGAGATCTCAATTTCTTTTTATGTGCATAACCTAAAGCAAAATTTGTCTATATAGACTTAAGCTTATCTCAATCTTTTGCTTAGAAGTTTAAACTCAAAAGGGAGAAAGAGATGTTGATTTAGTATATTTATACATGTAATGACCCGGACCCGGAAGGTCATTTTTTAAATTTTTTATAAAATCACCATTTTACCCATCTCAGTATTGCCTAGAGTTACTTTTGATCATTTTGTTAAGTTGGGTCGGCAATTTTGAGCTATTTGTTAATTAGGATTGTTTAATTAACGGGCGTTTTAAAATAATTAATTTAGTTAGTAGCTAATGGCTAAGTGCATACTTCATTTAAAAATCCAATACTATTTGGCACAAATATATTAAAATAAATAAATTGGGCTAAACAATTATATACAAAATTAATTAAGAAGCGAGAGGAGTACATTGAGAATAATATTTGTGCGACACTGACAAGAGGAAAACGACCTCCCGGTAAGCAAATCTTCACGATTTATGCCTTCATATCTTATCACGGCAAATCAGTAACATTGTATATGTGCGGAAATATGATAAGAAGGCATAAATCGTGGAGATTTGCTTACTGGGAGGTCCTTTTCCTGTTGTCAGTGCCGCACAAATATTTTTCTCACTATGATCCTCTCGCTTCTTAAGTAATTTTGTACATAATTGTTTAACCGTATTTAGTTATTTTAATATATTTGTTCCAAATAGTATTGGATTTTTAAATAAAGTATGCACTTAGCCATTAGCTATTGACTAAAATTAATTATTTTAAAACACCCATTAATTAAACAAACGTAATTAACAAATAGAACAAAAAATTCAAATGCAACTTCACAAATTGATCAAAAGTGACTCTGGAAACTACCTAGATGTATAAAATGGTAATTTTGTAAAATTTTCCAAAAATGACCTTCTAGGTCATTACATTATCCACCACTAAAATCCATGTTCGTCCTCGAACATAAGGAAGAAGAAGGAAGATAAACAACGATATCAAATCTAAGTTATGACCTACCAGTCGGTGTTCGTCTTTCCAAGTGAGCTCCTCCTTACGACCATTTCATCAAGATTAGATACGAAGAACTGAACTTTCGAATAAAACTTTTATCAACCCACATAATAACTCCTCTATTCAATCACTCTTGACTATAACATAATCACCATGATGATTTTTGTATTTTTTTTTCGCATAACCACAATTAAATTCTGAATGAATAGCACCTACCACTAGAGGTGAAATTTAACTATCCACCACACATTCATAACGCACAAAATCATGATAGATTTTATTAAGATTCCCTTTTACAATACAATTTTTTCACGAGTTTAAGTTATAAAAATTTGATCTTTAGATATTGTGTACTCATTAAGGCAAAATCAAACTTATGTAACCCATAGAAGGAAATGATCGATTAAACACCCAACAAGCGATACACTTAAAATGTAGAATCTCTAGAAACACTCTTAGACAATGATAACTCTTCATAGCTCTTATATAAGTTCTCATAAGCAAGGTCGTGCATGTAGAATCACTAGTATACTTTAACTATCCCAAAAAACACCAAATATTTCATGACTGAAATGAACAAGTCTAACCAAGGATGCCATCCTACGAGAAAAATCATAGGATCGGTACACCCGATCCACCACTAGGAATTCACTCATAGAAGAAAAAAAAAACATACATAGAAAGTGAATCATGCTCTAAACCATGTAAAGAATGAAGTAGTTGGTCACATAAGAATATACAGAAGTAAGGTCGATTAACAAAAGTTACTCCTCCCATAGGGCCCACATAAATAAAATTTCATTCATCTGACTCCATCTCTCAATTTTTAGCCACCCACAATCAACCAGTCTGATCCCCATCACAACATTACAAGCACTCGTATTAATCAAACCCCACATACTCCTCGCAGTACTCCATTGAAGCTAACACTCTTAATACAAACAAAAATCACAACTACACAACCATTTACCTTACTCTCAAACTGTCACTAGTATCAAAGTCTCCTTAGAAAACACACTGTAACCTTAGAAAAATAAATATGGCTATCTCTTTCCATTTAAGCATTACATAATATATATGAGTAACACCTAATATTTATAGCACTACTTACTAAATCTAAAGTACTTTACCATCGAGATAAAACAATTAAATCACACTCAATATCAACTCTATGTAATTTTGCAGATACAAAATTTCAAGTAATATTCAAAACCATCATATACTTCATACTCACACTTAAGAAATTCTTGGTCACTCCAATAATTTGGTTATACTATAGTATCATAACCTCTACTCACTATCAAAAGCCTCTGTAACACATCATAATAGTCTGGAAAGTAGTTTAAATTCCTTCGAAATCCTCATTAATCATGTAACTGTAGGTCAACACCGTTAATCATCAATAAGTTACCTATCATAATTTGAACAATCTAGCTTGACATAACAACATAGAATCTTCCAAATCTTTCCTTGTCACCCAAATGAAAATCGATCTTTACATAAGTTGATGAATATCTAGTAAGTTTGTACCGAACTAGTTCACATCCCACATTCATATCTAAACTGATAGGCAAAAATTCAATAAATCCTTCAACTACCATCCAAGGGATTATACGAGTGGTTTTATTCCTTCATCTTTTACAATTCTTTTCATAATACAATTTCAAATACCTTGAACCCTTCGATATACTAAACTCTTGCTTCTTTCATTGACTCACTAACCAATCTTATCAATTGATGGATAAAAGCGGAAAGAATCGGAGAAACAACAATTTTTATAAGTTACCCTGTGAAGGACGGTACAACTTATTATAAAAAAGGCACCAATCTTAACAAAGAGTCCATCGAGGGCCGACTTAACTACTGGGCCATTAAAGTCGTCGCTTGGGGCCTCATATTTTTGGGGCCCCTCAATTTAAAAAAAAAAGTACTTACACATATTACTTAAAATTATATGTATATTTTTTTTAAAAAAACATGTAAGAAGTATAACAAAAAAATAAAAATAGCCATTAGTTTTTCCCACTTTTCTAGGGAAATGAAATATTTTATCAAAATAATTTTCTCAAGTGGGAAATTGTGTTTTCTTATTCATCTCCGAAAAATTTGACCTTATATTATAATTTACCTTATATTCATCTTTTTTTATCCTCTCTTATATTATTTTTATTTTCAATGTTGAACTCTCTCCTAAAAAATTGATTTATTGTTGATTACAAGTGAAAAAAGAAAAAATTTGATTTTGAGTGTCTTCTTCAAATCTTAAGAAGTGCAAACAAGCAATCATTATATTGAAGGAACGCAAGACTATTTCAATATTATTATATCAACTTATCATATTCCTGAGTCAGGTTTTTTTATTCTTAGTTAATATTATAATTTTACTTGAACTTTTGTTATTATTGATATTCATAATTAGTAAGTATATATATATTCTCCTTTTAGTTATTATCAAGAGAAATAATACAAGTAAAACATAATAATTTAATGAAAATACTCAATCAAATAAAAATACTTGATTTTTTCCTAATGCTTATATTGCTTATAGAATAATGTTAACAATTCCGGTAACTATTGCCTTGGCTGAGATAAGTTTTTCAAAACTTAAATTGATAAAATCTTATCTAAGATCAACAATGTGAGATTGAATGTATTAGCTACATCATCAATTTAAAAGGAATTAATAAAACAAGTATTAGAAAACAGTAATTAATGACTTCACATCTAAAAAGACAAGAAAAATAGATTTTAATAAACGCCGAACTCATAAACATATCCCTAAACTTGTTGGGTTTTTTCCTTCATGTACCTCAACTACGCCATTTTCCTTTTGAATCATTAAACCACCCACAATTTTTTCATTTTAGACTCTATTGGTTGATTTGGATCGACTTTATAAAATTGTAAATGTCTTCAATTGTGTTCGAATGAAGAGTAACTTTGTGTTAGTCTCATTTGTTTTATAATTTTTTCAAATAACTTGAAGTAAAACTAAATTTTTCTCGAACAGTTTCACAATCAGTTTAACCTATGAGTTCTGGAACAACATGTGTATCTCCTACCAATACCCCTCACAAAATCTGATTCCACTATCAGCCAACAGTGTTTAAAAGGAACAAATTATGGATGATTCAAAAAATTCAATAGAGAAATATCATAGTTGAGGTACCTGAGGTCCAACAAGTTTAGGGGCCCTACTTAAGGTTTGACTTTTAGGCCCCCATTTTGTTTAGTCAGCCCTGAGTCCATCTACTACAACAACAATCGGCATATCTACGTCTACGATGGGATAACACATAACATATCACTATCTCTCCCTTGACCACATGTTAGCAGGAGAAAGCGTCACAACATGCATTGGTTAATATTAAATCAATAAAAGTTTAACTAGTTTTTTGTTAGTGCGTTTTTGATGATTTACATCATCTTAACATCTTATAATTATTTTTTCTATTCTTATGAATCTTCATGATTAATTAATTTGTAGTTTTACTCTTCTCATATTCGACAAACCCTTTTACTCTTCTCATGGTCAACTTCCCAAAGTGTCTAAAGGCTTAATTCAATTGGATAAATGGCAATTTCCTTCCATAAATTGCAATTTATATTAGTTACTAACAAATATGATTTTCTTAAAATTTTAAATATTACATTTTGCATAATAATATTCCGTTATTTATCAATTGGACTATTATTGACATTATGCTTCCTTTTTTTAATTACTGTGTTTCTTTTTCATTTCATTTTGAAATGTTTTATTTGAGTTGAAGATTTAATAGGAATAATTTCTCTAGGTTACGATAAGAGTAAATTTACCTATACATGATTCTTTTTAAATCTAGCTTATTTGATTAGATTAGATATGCAATTATTGTTGAATCATCTTCACATATAAATGCGAGAAATCAAAGGAAAGGTATGGTAATTTCAACCTGTCATTATTTTATAATATTATAATCTTTGCATTTTTCTTCAAATGTAATGATATATTAGTAGTTTATATAGTAGATATAAGATTATGTGCTTGGATACATAATCTAAGGATCTTGAACACAATAATCTTACATAGGAATCGTTAGGAGTACATACCTGATGAGGAAAACATCATTACAGAGAAAAGCGGAAGCGTTAGTCGTAAATTGGTTTCTACCTCCTTGACCTAACTTTATGCTATCACAACCGTCCACGATTGAATTATTGTAGAGAATATGTGATAACCCTAATGGGTGCATGGAGGGAGGACCAATTTATAGAGGTTATAACTTAATCTGGTATGTCCATCAAATAACCAATGTACGGATGAGATTCTTATTAAATACTATTTATCATATTAATTGGGTTGCAAGTAAATTTTGGATATAAGTAAGAAATAATTAATAATAATTAAATAATAATTCGTACAGTTGATTCACAAATCACACGAGTCATAATTTTTTTTGTGAAATGGCACAAGTAATAGAATTATATAATTATCCATTAAATGTTGATAAAGAAGAAGAGTTTTCTTGCATTTAAGGGTGTAATCTAGTGATCAATCAAATGAATTAAATCATGAAGGTTTAATAAAATAAAATAAAAATCTACTCCACCTCATCTAACTTTCTGCTCATAATTTATTTTGATTTTATTTTTATAATTTCTTATTTTGTTTTATATATGTAAAGAAATATTTTTAGAATTTTGCTACTTACGTATAGATCATATAAAAGAAATAAAAATTTTATTTAAAAAAAGTTTTGCTGCAAGTAAAAAATACTTTTCTAAAAACGCACAACATGTGTACTATTTCTTGTTTTTCAGCAAATAACCTGTCCTGGACTAAATCACCTTTCCTCGACTACTTTTTTTCTTTGTAGTCTCTTCTAGGTCTTACATGTGTACACTATATCTTGTTTTCGACAAATCACAGGTCCTCTACTAAATTACCTATCCTACTAGAAGAAGAGTTTTCTTGCATTTAAGGGTGTAATCTAGTGATCAATCAAATGAATTAAATCATGAAGGTTTAATAAAATAAAATAAAAATCTACTCCACCTCATCTAACTCTCTGCTCATAATTTTTTTTTTATTTTTATATTTTTCTTATTTTGTTTTAAATATGTAAATAAATATTTTTAAAATTTTGCTACTTACGTATAGATCATATAAAAAAATAAATATGTTATTTAAAAAAGTTCTTCTGCAAGTAAAAAATACTTTTCTAAAAACGCACAACATGTATACACTATTTCTTGTTTTTCAGCAAATAACCTATCCTGGACTAAATCACCTCTCCTCGACTACTTGTTTTCTTTCTAATCTCTTCTAGGTCTTCCATGTGTACACTATTTCTTGTTTTCAACAAATCACACGTCCTCAACTAAATTACCTATCCTTGACTACTTTTTTTCTTTCTACTCTGCTCTAGGTTTTTCCATTTCTGCAGTCTCATTCTTCTATGTCCCAGTAATCTTCACTCTGTTGGAATTCTGAAACCATGTTTTCCTAAGGAACAAGTATATTCTATATGTACCTTTGTAGATTACAGCAGTTACAAGTATATTCAAACTTGCAACACTCCCCGATAAATCGCAAACTCTTGATCTTGTTTTGATTTTCTCTCTATGTATGTCGCAAAATTCTTCCATGAACTATTGCAGTATTTATAGACTTTAAATCTCTCCTGAGTATTGTTCAACACAACTTAGTCTTCGCCACTTTAAAAAAACTTCTTTAAACCGAACTTGACTCCAACTCCTTCTCACGTTAGGACTCCTCGCTGCATGCTGCTTTGAAAGGAAAAACTTCGACGCAGTTTACCTTAACTGAATAAGAAAACTTTATGAATCACTAACTCATTCTTCTACTTGGTTTCGACTTCCTTTTCTACTTCGAATTTATAAGTTCACGTCGCAAGTTTGTGCTTTTCTACTTCTTTCAGGCTTTTGTTCCTTCTTTACTTCAACATCCTTGTTTGTCTAGTTTTCCTATTTGATTAAGAAAACTATCTTGCCTGCGTACTCCTTTATAAAAGGAAATTTTCTATTCGAGTTTCTTGTCAAGAAAAACAATTCCACAACTTTATAATTTCTAATTCGCTGGCCGATGTTCTCCTTATCCCATTCGGATTCGGTCTGAAAAGTACTTGTTGGCGCAACCGGTTCCTTTCATCTATTCCTCTATTTGTCAATTATCAAAATCTTTCTCTTTAAAACACACTAAAAATCATAGGGGACAAAGAAGTATTCAGAAAGGACCAATATTTTAGATGAGGTGTGTAAGTTTAATTATCACTATAACTTTCGGAGCTTTTTCTCCAATTGTTGCCTTAAATTTTCGGGCATATATATGTTGGTTAATTGTTTTGATTTGCATTAAATTATTTCTTTTACCCTGTTCGGTATTTAAAACTTTTGATTAAGAGTTATATATAGAGATGTGGATGATTTTTAATGTTTTGATCTTTGATTGAGTTTGTGAATTGCAGTAACCAATGGGGTAAAAAGAAGATAGTTGAATTTTTTTTATGTTGAAGTGGACTGATTTAAATGTCTAAAATCAGTTTTTTTTTTTAGTTTTATGTGTGAATATATGTAAATCAATCTGCTACAACTAAAATCAAATAAGGGGGTAACACTAAGAAGATTATATGGCTGAAACAATAATTTTATAACTTTATTGTCATATCATGTTAAGACAATTCTGAATCTTGTACCGGTAGTCTTTTTTCAGGTGTATATATGAGTTCATTTTGTCATTTTCATTTCATCATCTTTGTACTTTTTGTCACAAAATTATTGAAGAGCTCGATTTCTTAATGGGTAAATTAAGAATAGTAGAAGGAGACTATTAGAGAGTTCGATTTATTTAGGCTTTCTATTGAAGTAGCATTAGTATATGTTATAGTGATGATGTCTGTTAACACCCAATTTTTACCCTCCACGATTTGATTAATTTTTAAGCTTCTTAAATATTGAACAACAGAAAATAATTGTTTTTGAAAGTAAAAAATACTATAAGATTATCTTCCAAACACTTTTTACAACTTTTTCATATGGATTATATATCTTTATACTTAAAATATATAGATTCATATAATTTTTCAATTTTAATAAATAGTTAGTAAATTGATTTACCAAAAAACACAGCTTCAATTAAGTATGCAAGTTATTTTCATTAAACTGACAATTTAATTAAGATCTTTCCTTTTGAAATAATTATTTTGATATTGTTAAAGTTAAGAAGCTTGAGTAATTATTTAACTTTATAATACATCTCATTTCCCTTTGAAACTCTCTTCAGAGACTTTATTTAGTCCATGTTTTGGCCATCAGATAAACTTTTACCCAAAATTTTGGCCCAAATTCTTTAGACCCATTTTACATTAAGATACAGAATTTTAAAATTTCCAGAGTCCCACATCGATTTCTTTATTACGATCCAGAGTTTGTCCTATATAAACCCCCTCACCCTTACTGTTCAGGGAAGGAGTTTTTGGAGGCGAGAAATAGAACACCTCGCTAAGTTTTTTGGATTTATTATTTTCGTCATTGCAATTTTTTTTATTCGCGACTATTTTGAGTCGGAGTGGTGTTGGAAATCGTCACATCCAGGATTGAGTTCCAGTCGCTACCCTAAACCAGGTAACACTCGTATTCCTTCCTCTTTTTATGTGAAGTGTTGGGTTTAATTTTTTCTAGCGATTATGTATACCTATTGTAGTTCACTAAATAAAGGTGTTTAGATTTAAGTTCGTTGTTTAGCACTCTTTGTTAGTTTTAGATCTTGTCTATTGTTTTGATCTCAATGCTAAAAAATGGACTTTTATTTTAGCTTAACATTTTGTGAATTAGGTGGTGTTTAACTAATTACATCAAGTTGTGTTGTTTAGTCTTTTCACTCGCTTTTTCATTTTAAAGATCCTTGTTGATAATTAGTGTTTAAATTCGTTTGAAATCCTTGATAGTATCCAGATTAAGTACCTTATTTAAATTGTCATCTTGACTGCTGGCCCGATATTTGTTCCTTGATTTTACTTTGATTTAATTATCTTGTCCTTCTTGTTTTACTTGAGAGATTTCCTTGTGGGTCTTCCTTTAATTTGTGCAAGCTGTGAAATATTTTCCTTCTGTGTCTTCCTTTAATTCTTGCAAGCTGTGAAATTTGATTTGATTGATCAAATATTCACTTTCTTTCTTTAATAGATTTGCTCATGATTCACTTGATTCCTGCAATCATCTGGATTGAGAGTCTGCGCTTTGGTGATGTATCTCGTTCTTTTCCTGCATCAAGTGACTAGTCAGTATATGCATTTGTCATTATTAAAACCTTCGATTATGAGGTTAACACAATGTTGTGCGCACCTCTTTATGAGATTTCGTATATGAGATGAACATTGTCTTTTCCTCTGTTTTGTGGCTTTTCTTATTTATGACGTCTCAATTTCCACTTTGTTTTTTGGGTCTTTCTACTACTGTGTTGTTTATGCTGACTAATTTATTTTGCTTTTTACACTTTGCATTGTGTTGTTTTTTCTTATTAAAAATCAACAATTCTTGCATCAACATTTGTTGAATTTCTCATAAATATTATCCTAAGACTCTACAAGATGAAACGAAAAAAAAAACTAGGACTCTACAGGACATTGCTAATTTTAACAATTTGAATTCCTTAGTAACCCTAATTGATACGTCATTAAGATGTTTCCTTAATAGCCTGCCATAAAAGGTAGAAATGTTTCCTTATATTCCTAGCTTTTAATGGTGCAGTGTGAAGCAAGGGTAATCAATAATCAATGAAGAAATATTGAAAATGCAGCGTGGATTTATACCTTAGAAATCATGTGCATCTGATGAAATGAATAAACTCTAGAATAATAAGGGAGCTAATTCCTCAAAAAGTTCCCTCTTCTAGAAAAAAAAGGAAAACAAAGTCAAATAACTTAGTGCCTTTGTTTTCCTTTTCCAGAAGAGGGAACTTTTCGAGGATTTGACCCCTTATGTTGTCACCTCATTTGATACCATCACTTCGTGCCTACAGGTATTTAGACAAGTATTCCATTACAATTGTAGATTTTATTCCTCTCATTTACAAATCAATCGGGAAATGGACAATGATGTTTTTAGTATCCAACTACAAGGGGGCTATGAGAAGGTATTCCATTCCAGTCATTCTTTTTTCTCATGCTATGAAGTTCAAACAAACTTGATAAACACATTTATTGTACACTAATGTGCAGGTAGCAAAAACGCTTTAAAGTAACACCATAAGTCTAAAGGAACTCTCTCAATGCTTTAATTTTACATTAACTTTTCAAGCTTCTTCTCCAATTGTTCTTGCAATTATCAGGTATATGTTGGTTAATTGTTTTGATTTGCATTTAATTTTATTTTACCCTTTCGGGTTCGCACAAATATCTATTTTGCATAGGTATTTAAAGCTTTTGATTGAGGTTTATACACTGTGGATGATTAGTAAATATTTCAATCTTTCATTGAGTTTGCGAATGCAGTGACCAAAGGGGTCAAAGAAGATAGTTGTTTTTTCCATTTCTTTGTGAAACTCGATTCTGATTTCCAAGTTAAAGTGGACTGACTTATAGTTTCTAAAATCAATATTTTCTTTATTTTTTAATCTTATATATGAATATGCAAATCAATCTGCTAACACATCATTAAAATCAAATAAGGGGGTAATTCTGAGAAGATGATATGCCTAAACTATTAATTTATTACTTTGTTGGCATATCCTGTGAAGGGAATTCTAAATCTTGTACGGAGAGAGTCTTTTAGTTGGGTTGATATATGAGTTCATTTTGTCATTTTTATTTCATTATATTTTTTCTTGTTGATGATTTTTATTTGTGTTCTTTTTGTCTTAAGTTCGATAAAAAGAATCAAAACCACACCTAACGTCGATTTCTCCTTAGCATTATATCCAGTGGACCATGAAAAAACCCTACATTGGTTCTCCTATCCATGGAAAAACTCTTTACAATGGACACCTTCGAATTTGTAGTATTCATCATCCACCTCTCTCGATACATGTAACACAAACCCACACATATCAACTTTTCTTCTCAAATCTAACTTACGAGGTTATATTAGATACGAAATTATTGTTGGATTAACTCCGCATATAAATGTGAGAAATCAAAGGAAAGGTATGTCAATTTCAACCAGTCATTATTTGATCATATTATAATCTTTGCGTTATTCTTCAAATGTGATGATATATTAGTAGTTTATATAGTTTATTCACAAACCATACGAGTCATCAATTGTTATTTTGAAATGGCACAAGTAATATTACTATATAATTATCTATTATTTGTTGATAAAGAAGAAGAGTGATTCTAGCATTTAAGGGTGTAATCTAGTGATCCCTCATTCAACTCACAAGATTTTCCATCCTCAAACTGCAATCTTATATGATTTGGAAGCTTTTCTATTAGATGAAGTATAACCTTGACCCTAGTTGTGCCGGATCTTTTCTTGATTTGAGTAGCTTTATCTATAACTATTGCCTTTCCATCTGCAGATGCTATAGACAACAAAGACTTCTTTGCAAACAAATCTTGAGAGATAAGTTCGATAAAAAGAATCAAAACCACAACTAACGTCATTTTCTCCTTAGGATTATATCCAATGGACTAAGGAAAAACCCTACATTGGTTCTCCTGTCCATTGAAACACTCTCTACAATGGACACCTTCGAGTTTTTAGTATTCACCGTCCACCTCTCTAGATACATATATCACAAACACAAACATATCGACTTTTCTTCTCAAATATAGCTTACGATATTATATTGGATATGCAATTATTGTGGGATTAACTTCACCTATAAACGTGAGAAATCAAAGGAAAGGCGTGGCAATTTCAACCAGTCATTATTTTATAATATTATAATCTGTGTTATTCTTCAAATGTGATGATATATTAGTAGTTTATATAGTAGATTCACAAGTCACACGAGTCATAAATTGTTATTTTGAAATGGCACAAGTATATTATTATATAATTATCTATTAAATGTTAATAAAGTAGAAGAGTGATTCTAGCATTTAAAGGTGTAATTTAGTGATCAATCAAAGAATTCAATCATAACGGTTTAGTAAAATAAAATAAAAACACCTCATGTAACTCTCTGCTTATAACTTATTTTTATATTATTTTTTACTTTTCTTTTTTTGTTTTAGATATGTAAATATATTTTTAGAATTTTTTTCCTACTTAAGTATAGATCATATGAAAGAAATAAGAATGTTACTTAAAAGTTTTTCTGCAAGTAAAGTTAACTTTTCTAAAAACGCACAACGTGTGTACACTATTTCCTGTTTTTCAGCAAATAATACGTCCTCGACTAAGTCACATGTCCTTGACTACTTTTTTTCTTTCTACTCTCTTCTAGGTATTTCATATACACTATTTCTTGTTTTCAACAAATCACATGTCCTCGAATAAATTACTTGTCGTTGAATACTTTTTTTTCTTTCTACTCTCTTCTAGGTCTTTCCGTTTATCCATTCTCATTCTTCCATGACCCTGTTATCTTCATTCTGTTGGAATTCTGACCCCCAAATTTTCCTAAATAACATGTATATTCTATATGTTCCTTTGCATATTAGAGCAGTTATGTTTTGTAAAGCAAATAAAATCATGACAGAATATATTATCGTGAAAAACCCCAACTCATAAAGGGTAAAAACCAGGACCTACACCTATGTAGGATTTAACTCCACTTCATAAACTCTGAGCTTCAACAAAATATTACAAACCTATGTAAGCAAAGGAATTATAAACTCTAATTCGTAGCTAAGACTCACCTAGGTAAGACATAAAGAGACCTCTCATACAACCTCTTCAATACCCACCTAAGTGATCTTAAAGACTACTGAATATAAGCATACTTCATTTCATTTAACAAGTCAACATCTATTACTAAAGGTACTAGAGGAAACATACATACATTCAAGAGCTTCACATGAAGACCATCCTCCAAGACAAGCCCCAAGTTACACTTTGTGCAATGTGAAAGCAGCATCACATACTACTAATTCCACTTAATGCCCCTTAGGAATCACCCTAGACTAGACACATCACGTTCATCATTTACATAACTTCATCAAAATTAGACATAATATCAACATGCTTCAATAACATTAGATATAAAGTCTACTTACTTCATTAACATCACGTCGTAACCCATCATATATTTTCATATGAGGACATCAAGACTTCTTCCAAATGTCTACTTGTGCAATGAATAGATAGCGTCCCATTCCACCACATACCCTAAGTAGTACACCCTTAAGAAGACTTAGTTCATTTACATTCATTTGTGGGGGCTAGCTTTAACCGACATAGACCATAAGAGCTAGGCATGGACTCTCGTATTAACCCCTACCGGATGAGGGATCCCCACTTGCCTAAGGTAGGGTCATTCTCATTCCTTTACATGGATCTCCTATAGGTATACCTATGCGGGCGCATAGTTAGGTCATAAGAAGAATGCTTATAAGTAACTCATCTCAACTCAGGAAGAGTACTCTTTCACGAGGTACATTGGATACAACATCTCTACTCATGAGGATGATCCACCCCTTCTTCAAATCCTCTCGGTGCTAAGCATAAGTCCTCGTGGCTATAGATTAAGGGATTACCAAGTACTACATCGCAACTCACGAATTGTACTAATCTCTAGAAGTTACTTTTGAACACTACATCTCAAGTCATGAAGAGTATCCAACCTCCAACCTTTCTTTGGAAACCTCTTGGGAATAGGGAGGTTGCTACTAAACACTTCATCTCAACACACGAAGAGTGTCCACCCCAAAATCCCCTTTCTTCATTCACTAGAGTTCTTAGGAATAGTAGGGTTGGTGTTAGACACTTCATCTCTACGAATGATGTATACCCTAGAATACCCCATTTTCATTAATTAACTTAATTCATTCATTCGAAGTGTGTGTAAGAGTATATGTGAGAACACTCTTCACATAACCACCATGTTCAGAACTTTGACTTCTACACATAATCATGCTACAATAATCATAATTCACACACTAACATGCTTCACATTCATATTATACCTCATTTAGACAGCACATCTTCAAGACACACATTGACAACTTCACAATACAACTTGTTGACACCCTATTTTGGACCTCCTTAACATGAATTAATCACGAGTTTCTTGATTCTAAACGATTTGAAATAATTAGATTTTATAAAGTTTAAAATATTTGTAAGTTATTTTAGATTAATCTCATCACATTTATAATTTTAAGATAATATATATGATTTACATAATTATGTATATGATTAGTATATTTTATGATTACTCGAAAATCGTCTCGAAAGATTTTAGTTTGTTTAAGTATTTTACTAGCTAGTTTAGTTATATAATAGTTTGCATTTCATTCTATTTTTTTTTCGCTATTTTTATTTTATAATCAAGTCTACTATTATATTTCGTCAAAATTTAGAAGCTAGTTGATTAATTTATTTATAGCCAAATATCTCAACCAAATCGATTTTGGGCCTTTTCGTGATACAAAAAAAAAAAAACCAACCCAATTCCCTTTACTTCCAGCAGCCCAATCCAATATCCCCCCAGCCCACTTTCAATTCCCAAAAGACCCAACCCAACCCATTCTAGCAAACACAACACCAACTATACGCACAACAATCCCAAATGCGTACAACCGACCCGACACCTGCGCGTGTTTGTCCTCCAACGCGACAAACCCAAAAAATCGACCCAGACTACAGGAAATCGGAAAGTCCAGCAGCGACTCAACCCAATCGTGCGTCGTCCTCTCTCCCGCTCGTACTCGAATCCAGGTGTCTTTATTTTGTAGCTCTTCGTCCTTTGCTCATAAAATCAGACTGATACCATTCTCACTCCGTTGAGAAAGGTACGAATTCTAGCTGTGAGCAATCTCATCTCTAAAGAAAGGAATTGAAAAAATTTTGAATTTTGGAATTGGTCCTGATTTCCCTCAATTTTCCCAAAAAATCTCCTCTATTTAAGCCCTCGTCTGACTTTTGTTTGTTTTTTTTTTGGAAAAAAGTTTTAGGGAAAAAGGGGCCAAAATATTTTTGGGAGAACAGAGAAAAAAGGTTGGAAGAAATTTTTTGAGAAAAGAGGCGATAAAAATCAATGATTAAGTTTTCTTTCTACTAATGCTTAGGAAAAAGCTTGAAAAGTAGATAAAAGTTACGTTTAAAGAATGATAACAGGGAATCAGTCCTAGTCTAGTTCGATTCCTTTGTTTTCATTCGGCATAACCTCGCTTAGAGCACTAGGTTGTTGTTCAAATCCGAGTCGCGTGGTGGTAGAAGCTCAGCTCATCATTCTCCCGTTCCCTGCCCCAACCAAAGGTAAATGTCTCTTCTTAGCTTTGTTGGATTCGTAGTTGTTCTATACTTTCCTTTTAGTTGTTCTTACTGATATTTTAGTTATTCTATATTATGGTCGATTAAGTATCCACTTTGTCTTGCCTAAAATTTATGTTACTGTCTCATGTTCTTAGTGATATTTTAGTTCATGTTTAGTTTTGGTGCTAGCTGATTAGTTTTAGCTATGTTGATCACATTCTAGCGTGTCTTTCTCGACTTTGACTATTTGATTGTAACTTGTTTTTGGCCTTTTTGTTTTTGGGTAGAGACCGACTTTCCTTGGACTAGCAAATTTATTTATTAGAATTGATTTTCAATAAATAGCATAGTATTTTAGTCTTCTAAGCTGGTTTGAACTCTAATTTTTTGATTGTTAGTTGGCATTAAGTTCTCTTGCTTACTTTGTTATTCAATTACTTGTCCCGAAGATTTGTTGCTGTAAAGAAGTTGTTTTTTTGGTTTTTGTGTTATTAATGTATCTAAAATGTTTTTAAGATTAGTAAGATATTTTCATCATTGTTTAAATTGGTAGCTATGTCCTCTTCTTGTTCTTGCATTCAAGGGAGGTTAATGTGTTGGGATAGATTTTGACTAGTTTTATAGTTGGTGCAAGTCCTATGGGATGATTAAGCTTACTGAAGTTTTAGTCCAGAAAGCTCTAGAAATTAGCTATGTTTATATTCTATTTCCTAGTTACCGTTTGGCAGGATTCTTGAGTATTGTATTTAAATAAGAGAATTTGTAGTTGTTGTGATGTGAGTTCATGTTAATGTCAGTCAAATCTCTAACAGTGAATCCATTTCTATTTGAATAAGTTCTTTCCCTTACTTTATATGTGTGGAATATGAGGTCTAACTAATATATGGAAAGTCTCTTTCTTTATTTTGTCTAATTGATCGATAATTATAGTTAAATATTTGGTATAATTTCAGCAGCTTGTAGCATGTCACTTAGAATTTTGAGTTACTTTTTTTGCTTAGTAAGATCTCTCGTGTGTTAATCGATTGTCTCGTGTTTAAGCTAACTATCATCCTAGTGTTGTTGTTAATCTTTTTTTTTTTCTTGTGCATGAGCGCTCTCTTGTCTCGAGCCTGTCTTAAATGTGCAGTTTTCTGTGATTCTTTTTCAAAGTCTAAGGTCATTCATGTGTATGCGTTAGCGACTTAAGTAGGAGTTTATTGCTGAAAAATAGCCCTTTGTTCAAGTTCTCTCTAAGTGCTAAATTTGTTAGTGTTGAATTGTACTATTTTATTTTATTTTTTTAAAAAATAACTAGTATGTGAGACTTGCCTATCATGTTTATTTTTTTTTAAAAAGGAGTAGTATGTGAGACTTGGCTATCATGTTTATTTTTTATCTTGTTACATTTCCTCCCCAGCTTATGCATATGCTAGTAATGTCCGTAGGTTTCTTGTTGGCTCACCTTTTACTTAATTCTCATAAAAAATATTGTTTATTATAATATTTTATGTAGTTAAGTGAAGTTTGATTTTGATCACTTTAGTGCATATAGCTAACTACCATGTTAATTAATTTAGTTGGAACGATCAGCATGTTCTTTAGTCATTTTTTTTTAGCTTTCTGTTTGGCCTTATATGATTTCCTATAATTATGTTATAAGTATACATGTCTCATTTCTTCCCTTTGCATAATTTTAGCATGTTATTTTTTATTGTCCGTTTTGGTAATGTTCCTTTCCCTTTTTATGCATGTAAAAATCGTCCGAGTTCTCCATTAACTCTTGCCTCCCCTCTTGTATTTTGAGAGAGTCGTATATTCTAAAATTCTCCATCGAATCTCCCAACCTTAAAATCGACGAACAGATCCACCAAAATTAGAGGACAGGTACAAAATTTAAATGGGTCAAAAACCCAAAGCGAAATGGGTCCAAATACCGGTCGAGGCGGACAGAAATCGGATTTGGACCCAACTCTCTCTCACTCTCTCTCTACTTTATCTTTTACTTGCTGATTGATACTTTTTATTAATTTTAAGGTTAGAAAAAATCAAATCCCCCATAAGACGTCACTTTGTTTTAACGACTCGATAATATCAAATAAGTAACTATGCTTAAAATAAATTTTACAAATTAAAATTCACTTAGATAGTAAAATTAATACTTCCTTTTTTCAAACAACTTAAAATAATTTCTATCTCAAAAATTATGTTAGAACGTTTTTAGCCAAATAAGTTAGTTGTCGGATAATCGCGATTTAGCGAATATTTTAGGTGTCGTAAAAACCTTCCTAAAATATAAATAACAATCTCCGAACCCCCTTTTAAGTTTTCAAAACGATTTTGTGTTTAAGTCTTTTGAAAACAAATTTTTTCTTGATTTTCCTTTAAAAATTAAGTGGTGACTCTAACAAAGTCGAAAACCTATAAAAACTTATTTTCCGAAAATGAATTAAAACACAACTCATGATTATACGTTATAACATCTCAATGTCTTCCATGACATAATGCCAATACACACATATAAGATCAATTCAATATGAACTAAGCAAGATAGATCAACTTATCTTTCATGCAAGTCTTTGCCACCTTTTCTCAATTCTCTATAAAATCATCATAATAAAGCACAAAGGTAGTAGGTAGTTCAGAATACGACATAAGAAACACTTCTCTAGCATTATCTAATCATATACATTAAACCCAATTCATAAGTTAAAAATTGAGGATTTGCATATTCATGGGTTCATTGAGTTTTTGACCGCAAAATCATTAACTAACATTGAAAAATATCATATTTCATTCATTAAAACATTTTTATGCATGAACCCATACATAGAATTCAAAATATAAGAATTTAGGAATTTGAAACCCTTTTTGAAAAGTCTTTGGATTGGCTCCTTGCATGGGAGAAGAGTCAAGGATGAACTACCATTCCTTCTATGAAGAAACTTATGAGATTTGGTGAAGAAATCACCCAAAACCTTCAATCCAATATCTACCTTGAGTTCAAGCTTCAATGGGGTTTTGAGAGAGTTTTTCTTGGGTGGGAGGTTTTGATTTTTAAAATTGAAGACTAATTTAGGTTCTAGGAGTTTAAAGTAACTTAAAATACCTAAAAACCCCTAAATCAACCGTCAATACCTTTTAAAAGACTTGGGATGAATTTACCAAAACACCCCAAGCATGGACGAATTGAATATAACTTTTGCATGCTTCCAAACGACGGACCCATCTACTGGGCGTCGTTTGAACGAAGATTGAAGCAAACACAATAAAAACCAACTAATCCTTATATTAATTACTAAAAAAATTACAACGATTAAGATTACAAAGATCTAGAGAACTGCAAGGAAATAAGAAGAAACAGAGAAGAGATGAGAAGATAATTACAGAAGAAAATAGAGACGAGAAATAGGATACGATGCAACAACGATAGTCTAAACTAACTACGCCTAGAGATAATAGATTTATATCCGATACTTGCTATTCCACTTGCCGCATATTTAGCGCGCACTTTTCCCCCACGTTTTGTTAGACAAAGTCAACAGATCTTTTAGATGGTATTTTCACATGATTACTCCTTCGAGGCTGAATAAAATTATTTTCCTATTTAGTCTCGTTGTCCTTCGCGTCATCACTCTGGTTTTCCTCCACGTCATCACTCTGTTTTCCTCCACGTCATCACTCTGTTTCATAATACAGACCCATTCTGCTGGGCGTCATTTGGTTCAGAGAGTCATTTCTTGGGGACTTAGCTCCCATAACTAAGTGTGGATCTATGCCCCCAAATGATGGGGCGTTATTCAATCTTGCCCGTCGACTAGGGTCGCCATTTGGGCAGTGCTTGACAGCTTTTTTCCAAGTCTTGGGTCCTCCTCAAGGACCCATACGGTGTCCCTTGGGGAGTCGTACCCGGACGTCAAACCCCAAACATTCTCGTCTATGTCTTAAGATCATCTCATATCAAATAGAACCCCAAAAAATACATAAAACATGCAAAGACACACAAAAACACACACAAGAACATAGACGTCTAGTCGTCAAACATCTTGGTCGTCCCTTGATGTTTGACTTCCAAACTTATCACACTGACCTCATTACCTCTAATGCTAAAAGTTATTATTTTAATACATTATTAACTCATGAAACACATGTGAAGCTCTAGTTTGACATATTTCACTTTGAGGGTCATTACAAATTTATTATGCGATTTTATAATTTTTTTATTTATTTGATAATATTGAATAAAAAATTAGTCTATTTTAATAGTTTTAGAACTTATGAGATTTTTATTTTTATAATAAAATATACAATACAAAAATTTCATATCACATGTCCATACTGATGGTGTAATATACCACAAATACAATAAATTACAGTCGAAATAAAATGAACAAAAATGTAAAAACAAATCTTTAGGCTGAGGCACAAATATCTCGCTCTCTTTAAGGAGATTCAATCCCACTGCGGCATAATCTACACCGGTCCAGCAGTATAACTCTTGTTTTTTCCCCTCCAGGATACAATAACCCCACAACGATGCAACTCAAACAACTCTAGTTTAGTTAAAGAGTCCAAATCTCCACAACAGAACATCTTCCTTCAACATATAATACTCTCTTTTGTATAGCAAATATAGTTGAAGACTTAGAACATTTTCTATGTCTCAACTCTCTCTTTCACTACACAAACCTAAATATAATACTACTTATCTTTTTCACTCTATATTTTCTTGTACTTCTCTTGTTTCTTCTTGTATCCCAACACAAATGAAGATTACACTATTTATAGGTGATGATTATTTCCTTGCAATGAATAGGAGATAGTGGATAGTAAATTTGTCAAATGAATGACTCAAATGTTACATAATTTACAAGATATAAATATAGAATAATGGATGAAATGAAGAGTTGGTGGGTTACATAAGTTACTAAAAACTAATGATCACTTTCTTCCACAATTGATGAGAGTAAAGAGGCACAAATGTAATATCTATCAATAGACATAACATGATATATAATGTGACATATAATATATATTTTTATTAATATTAAAATGTAACACCAACAATCCCGCGCTAATTTTAATGTTAATATATGAGAGTTTTTCATCACTTAGTTGAAGATAGACTACTATGCATAATGAAGGCGTGCTCTACTTTGAACCTTCACTTAGTAAAACAATAACCTTTACTCCAGAGTCAGTAGTTGTCTCAGATTTGAACTATGACTGCTAAACGGAAATAAAAAAATTACTGCTTACACACAATAATCAATGTCTTGACATAAGGCTTAATAGCCAACCCGTTACAACCTTGTGCCATCCAGATGTCATGAGTGTTTCTCAGAATAAGCCCATTCTCATAGAAAGCGACCTACTTTCATATTCACATAGGTGAAATCGATCAAGGGTGCTCCTATAATTTTACACCCCACTCATACGAGATACGGAGTTTCATTAAGAGTTTAAATTAATAGTAGTGCATCTCACAACAAGTAATCATATGATTTGTTCTTCTAAATGAACCTGATTATAAGATCTCTAGTGCCCAAGATGTATTTCCTGATATATGACTCTGAATTTATGAGCTTCAATTTTCAGCCCCCTCCATGTGCTTCAGACTCTTTATCTTGCTAAGGCCTGGGTTCATGAATCTGCAATATTATCAGAAGTTTTAACACAATCAACATTGATGGTATACAAACGATCAATATGATCTCACAATAATATGTTTTTCTCCTCATGAGTCTAAATTTACCGTTATAATAATGATTTTGTATTCAACCACTATATTGGTGCTTTCACATTTGATCAAAATTAGAAAAATTATTATGTCATAATAAAGTGTTTCAATTCATATTTTCATTAGTTGAAGTTTAGTTTATTTATTGTTTTTACTTCAACCTTCATAATAGAGATAAAAAAAATTATTTGCTTTTCTCATCCCACTAAATAACACCAAATTTTTTTCTCTTCTAGTTTGCTGCAAACAAAATATCAAGACAAGTTGTTAGTCACAACTCATATTTTTATTAGACTAGCAAACTCCATTTGTTTTTACTTTTCTTACACAATTGAATCAAAAGGAGTTGCACGACTCACACAACCAAAAAATCTCATTTCATAATTATTTCCATATTATGTGACTTGACAAAGAAAATTTCATCACATGTTTTATGTTTTTTTTTTCATTTCAAGAATGAAATTTATCTCAACATAACATTTCATGTTAAAAGACTACTCAAAATTGTTTCATAATTTATTTAAAACTCTCATGTTAGACCTAAAAATCATCACATTATAGCCAAATAATAACATATGACTTATTCCACAATTAATATATCTGCACTTGTAACACTCTTTTAGAGTATTTTTTCAAAGATGCAAAAATCACAATTTCACAATGATTTTTTTTATTTCATGAACTCCCACTATTTTCAAGAATTCAAACATCATTTTTTTCATGAAATTAAAAGTTGATTTATTTTATTCCTTAAAATACTAGGTAAATTTCTTTTCTTTACCTTTCCTCCATTTTTGAGCAAGTAGAAAAATACTTACTGTACAGATCTTCTCTTCCATTTCTTGAAGAGAGCGACGTTTGAGCAAAATGATGATGTAACACCCTGTATCCAAAACAGACAAAAAATAACCTTTTCAGAAATATGTGCAGGTGCAACCAATGGTGGCCATCGACGGACCGTAGCCTTACCCATGGTCCTTCCTGCACATCTGTCAATGGGGTCAGAAACCCCCAAAATCTCAGCCCAAGAAAAATTGGTTAAGTCCTGATTTACGGACAGACCTACGGTCTGTTGGTCAGACTACGGTCCGTAGATTATGACCGACGATTGACAACACATTCACCCACTCTCTGATATGAACCATGGTTGGCCAGCACAGACTGTCATTCGATCTACGGTCCGTAGGTTTGAACGTAGATAGAAATTAGCAGACAGTTTATGGGGGAATACAGTTGGCTCAACTTCAATAGATCTTAACTCTTAGCACAAAATAAATTAGGTGTCCCATGACATATCCACAGATAGATAATTGAATTATCTTCCCATATCCAACAATCTTTCTCAAATTAGACCTCCGAGTAAAAAGTTATGCTCGTTTTTACTAAAGTCCTGTCGAACAGACCCAAATGATGGACCGTCGACGGAATGACGGACCTTCTGTCAAGGTCGTTGTTTGGTCCGACAACAATTCGTTTAAATACAAAGATACGACATTTCGACCCTAAATCATAATATTTTAGTCACTTTAATCCTAGAAACATAACTAAAACTTACCTAAGTAAAATCATTGATCAAAAGCATAGAATATTAGAAGCAAGAAAACAGAAAAAGGTCAACAACCCTAGTCAAGAACATAACAAGGTTCCAGCAGTTCTAGACCCGAAATCTAAATATTTCTCCGTGAATTTCATCACCATGTATGTGGGATTTCACCAGTGGGTTCCTTTAACCCATTGGTTCCCTAGTTTTCAGTCAGTTCTTGATTCTCTTATCATGATTAAATCTAGGGTTTCTCGAACTTTGATAGAACTTCATGTATATGTGTTCACTGATCATAAGAGCTTTCAGTATGTGTTCACCCAGAAAGAGTTGAATCTTCGCCAGAGGAGATGGCTTGAGTTCCTTAAGGATTATGATATGAGTGTGCATTATCATCCTTGTAAGGAAAATGTAGTAGCAGATGCTCTTAGAAGATTATCTGTAGTGTAGCCCATGTTGAGGAAAGAAGGGCGGAACTAGTGAATGATGTTCACAGGCTTGCTCTCTTAGGAGTTCATCTTATGAGCATATAAGACAATGGTGTAATATTTTAGAATGAGGCAGAATCTTCTTTGGTATTGGAGGTTAAGGAAAAGCAAGACAGTGATCCAATCTTGCTTGAACTTAAGGGTGCATTCCACAATCAGAAAGTGAAGGTTTTATCCCAGCGGGAAGATGGTGTACTTCTCTACCAGGGTAGATTGTGTGTTCCTTATGTGGGCGAGTTGAAACAACACATTCTTGCAGAAGACTCCAGGTATTCTATTCATCAAGGTGCCACTAAGATGTATCACGATCTGCTGGAAGTCTATTGGTGGAATGGCATGAAGAGCGATATAGAAGACTTTGTGCGTAAGTGCCCCAATTATCAGCAAGTCAAGGTAGAACATCAGAAACCAGAAGGTATGACTCAAGAGATCGATATTCCTACTTGGAAGTGGGATGTGATCAATATGGATTTCATCACAGGGTTACCTCGTACTCGCAGACAGCATGACTCAATTTGGGTGATAGTTGATAGGATGACTAAGTCTTCTCGCTTTTTGGAGGTCAAGACTACACATTCGGCAGAGGACTATGCCAAGCTTTACATTAACGAAATTGTGAGGTTGCATAGGGTTCCTTTGTCAATCATCTTAGATAGAGTTCCTCAGTTTACCTCTCATTTCTGGAAGTCATTTCAGAAGGCTCTTGGTACTCAGGTTAACCTTTGTACAACATTTGATCCACAGACAAATGGACAGGCAGAGCGTACCATGCAGACTCTAGAGGATATGTTGAGAGCTAGTGTGATAGATTTCAAAGGTTGTTGGGATGATCACCTTCCTATTATTGAGTTTGCCTACAACAATAGCTACCATTCCAGCATCCTAATGGCCTGTTATCAGGCTTTGTATGGGCGTAGATGTAGATCTCCAGTTGGTTGGTTTGAAGTAGGTGAAACAACTTTGATAGGGCTTTATTCAGTCGTTTATGCTATGGAGAAATTCCAACTCATTAGAGATAGGCTTAAGACAGCCCATAGTCTTCCCAAATCTTACGCAGATGTAAGGAGAAGGGATCTAGAGTTCCAAGTTGATGATTTGTTTTTCTTGAAAGTCTCATCTATGAAAGGGGTGATGAGGTTTGGCAAGAAAGGGAAGCTCAGTCCTAGGTATATTGGACCTTAGAAGATCTTGAAAAGGATTGACAAGGTGGCATATGAGTTAGAGTTGCCAACAGAATTAGCAGCAGTGCATCTGGTCATCCACATCTCACTCTTGAAGAAATGTGTGGGTGATCCAACCACTGTAGTGCCATTAGAGAGTGTGGTGGTGAAAGATAGTCTTTCTTATGAGGATGTACCAGTTGAGATTCTTGACCGTCAGGTTACAAGGTTGAGAAGTAAAGAAGTTTTTTCGGTCAAGGTTTTGTGGAGGAGACAGTCCGTAGAGGGAGCTACTTGGGAAGTCGAAGCAGCCATGAAAGCCAGGTATCCTTACCTTTTTCATTCCGATTCCACTCCAGCTTAATGTAATAGTTTCTCTTCAGTTTTCCTGTTATTCATGCATGAATTTAGTCTTAGAATCATGTTCCCTCAATTATACTTGCATTTTCAGTGTATTTGCATGTTCTCGGAAGTCAATTCAGTCAGAAACTCAGTTCTCAGTGTTTAGTAGTAGGGATTGCAGCTCTCTTCCTCTATTCCATCTAGTTTAGTCTTCATTCAAGGATGAATGGTTCCAAGGGGGAGATAATGTAACACCCCGTATCCAAAACAGACTAAAAAACATATTTTTAGAAAAATCTGTAAGTGCAACCAACAGTGGACATCGACGTACCATAGCCTGACCCACGGTCCGTCCTGCACATCCATTAATGGGGTAAAAGACCCCCAAAGTCTCAACCCAGGAAAATTTGGTTAAGTCCTGATCGTCAGACGGACCTATGGTTTGTAGGTCAGACTTTGGTCCGTAGTCTGTGACCGTCGATCAACACCCCATTCACCCACTCTCAGATATGAACCACGGTTGACCAACACAGACCGTCATTCGATCTACAGTCCGTAGGTCTGACCGTAATGGAAATTAGCAGAAAGTTTAGGGGGAAATGCAGTTGGGTCAACTTCAATCGATCATAACTCTTAACACAAAATAAATTAGGTGTCCCATAGCATACTCACAGATAGATAATTTAATTAGCTTTCCATAGTCAGCAACGTGTCTAAAATCAAACTGCAGAGCAAAAAGTTATAACTGTTTTAGTAAAGGCCTGTCAAACAGACCCAAACGATGGACCATCGATGGAACGATGGAATGTTTGTCCAGGTCGTCATTTGGTCCGACAGCAATTAACTCAAGGGACTTTTGGTCTTCCCCCACTTCTATTAAACCCTAAGATATGTCGTATTGACCCTAAATCATCAGATTTTAGTCAGTTTAAGCCTAGAAATATAACTAAAACTTACCTAAGTTAAATCATTAATCAAAAACATAGAAAATTAGAAGCAAGAAAGGAGAAAAAGGTCAAGAATCCTAGCCAAGAACTCAGCTAGGTTACAACAGTTCCGGCCCCCAAAATCTGAATATTTCTCCTTGAATTTCATCACCAGGTATGTGGTATTTCACTAGTGGGTTCCTTTCACCCATTGGTCCCTAGTTTTCAGCCAGTTCTTGATTCTCTTATCACGATTAAACATAGGGTTTCTAGATCTTCGATAGAACTTGATGAATTTATTAAATATATGTTACAAATCAGATTGTAAAGTTATTATTCCGTTTATCGCATGCATTTCATAACCCTAGCTATGTATTTCTTCAGTTCTTGAATTACACATGCTTGGTCAGATATTTCAGTTATTCAGTTATACATGCCTCAGTTATTAATGCATCATTGTCAAATTACAGGTTGCATTCTCAGTCTGCATGATCATTTTTGAGTTATCCAGTATTTACAGAAACTAAGTCATAATTAGTTAAAGATAATTCATTTGGAGTAGCAAAATACCGAGGTTGACTAGGGTTCTGCGTACCCAATTAGTCCCAGAACTACTAGCCAAGTAGGTTGTAAGTCCCCTCTGTGGGCAATCAGTTTAGTGATCACGCCAGCATGTCTTTATACCTCTGGCAGGGTATATGAGATCCTCTCGATGGGGCGTATACATCGGACTCCACATTTAACTCATGTGATTTTATTGTAGGTTATTATTATCTCCTACAGTTCAGTCAGACTCTCTTGCATTGACCATTTATCAGTATATTTAGTATTCAGTTTCAGCATGTTATAAATTGGTCATTGCATTCAGTTAGTATATCATATTTATATTATTGCACTTGCTTTTGTACTTGTTCAGTTATGTTTTATTTCAGGTTTATTCGATTCTACATGCTCAGTACCTTCCAAGTACTAGCGCATACGTCTCAGCATCAAGATCACACTTAGATCGATTTTTGATTTCCAGTTTAGCAGATTCAGTGGTGAGTCCTCATTCGGCGAGGACAATAGTCATGAGTTACTTTTTAGTATTTAGTCCTTTAGTTTCAAGTTTTTCTAGACTTATCTGGGGCTTGTCCTAGTATTTCTAGTCATTTTGAGGCTTATTTCAGACATAGATAGTTTCGGCTTAGTGTTGAGTTAATAACTTCTTTGTATTATACTCATCAATATTTCATTTATCTTAGTTATAGTATATGGTATTCCCCATATTTTCAGTTAAATTATGATTTAGCTTCCGCGTTAAGTTTATTATCTTTTGTATGCTCATGATCATGTCAGAAGGGTTAGCTTGGGATCACTTGTGGTCCTAGCTTCCGTGTCCACGTCTCAGGGGTAGCTCGGAGCGTGACAGATGTTGTGATCCCTATATTGATATCAACATTTTTCAATCTGTAACAAAACATGAATCTCCTTAAAATTGTTGGTGTAATATACCACAAATACAATAAATTAGAGTTGAAATAAAATGAACAAAAATGTATAAACAAATCTTTAGGCTGAGACACGAATATCAAGCTCTCTTTAAGGATATTCAATCCCACTACGACATAATCTACACTGGTCCAGCAATATAACTCTTGACTTTTCCCCTCCAGGAAACAACAGCCAAACAACAGTGTATAACTCAAACAACTCTAGATTAGTTGAAGAGTCCAAAGATCCACAAAAGAAAACCTTCCTTCAACATATAATACTGCCTTTTGTAGAGCGAATATAGTTGAAGACTTAGCACATTTTCTGTGTCTCAACTCTCTCTTTCACTACACAAACCTCAATATAATACTACTCATCTTTTTCACTCTATATTTTCTTGTACTTCCCTTGTTTCTTCTTGTATCTCAACAAAAATGAAGACTACCAAATTTATAGGTGATGAATTCTTCCTTGCAATGAATAGGAGATAGTGGATAGTAAATTTTCATAATGAATGGCTCAAATGTTACATAAGTTACAAGACATAAATATAGAATAATGGATGAAATGTAGAGCTGGTGGTTACATAAGTTACTAAACATTAATGATCACTTTCTTCCACAATTGATGAGAGTAAAGAGGCACAAATGTAATGTTCATCAACAGACATAACATGATATATAATGTGACATATAATATGTATTTTTATTAATATTAAAATGGCACACCAACGCAAACAAAACTTCAATTTCATTTCATGAATCCATATCATGATACCATTTCATTATTCCATATCATTATACCATATTGCATAGTCAAACGGGAAGTAAGTTCTGATGTATAATTAGAACATTCTCATATTTGTACTTATGGCGTTTCAATCAGTAATATGAGTTTGAATAATTTTCTTCTCCATTTCTCCTTTTGTCAATTTTTTCTCTTATTTGTAACATGTCATGCCAAAGAAATATATACAATGTATTTTTTCGGCGAAGGGGTGTAGCTTGACACCCATGCCCCTGGGGTAGCTTCGCCCTTGGAGGTCCACTGTAATTGAATCATATCTTGAGGAGGTCTTCAAAATTATCCCTAAATTTAGTAAAGAGAATATGAAAAATATACATATACTCATTAACATTAAGAAGATAATATCTCACATGATCCCACAACTAAGACTTTTTCCTTAGGAAATCACTCAACTCTTTTTCATAACCTCAAAGTCACCAAATTATAAATATTTTACCTACACAGTTGTCAAACCTGTTTAATTGATTTTTGATTTAAATTTTCTGGCATAAAGTTTCTTTAAAATCGAAATTGTAAGAAATAAAAAGGATATCTGTTTATATTATTTGATAATATTACCTACAAAAAGTATAATATTGACCATTTTATTTTTACTCATTTCTCTCCTAAAAGTATACTTCCACGGCCCACATTTAATTGTCATGTTATATTTAGCAAAAGTCAATTTTACTAATTTTTAAAGTTAAATGAGAGTATATTAATTAGTTATTTTAAATAAAAAATGTCAAAGCTATACGAAAATACTATATATTCTAATTTCTTACATAATATCATGAAAAAATACATCATAAAATCTTAGTCAAAGTTACTACTCCCTCAATCTATTTTTATTTGTCATGTTGAACTTCTCGAAAGTCAATTCGACTAATTTCAAAAGTTAAATTAGATTACATTAATTTGACATTTAAATATTAAAAAACTATAAGAAAAGTACTATAAATTGCTGTTTTTTTGCGTACCACTATGATGAAAATATACACTTAAAATATAGTCAAAAATTCTATAGCTTTACTCTAAAAAATAAATCATGTCCAACAAAAGTGAACGGGTATAGTAAAAGAAGACAATGACAATTAAAAAATGAATGAAAATAGTAATATAAAAAAAACAATTACTACTCCTTTAATGTCCCTCCACTAATTGGCAGCTTAAGTGGAGGGACAAGTCCATATGGCTAGCCACGTCATTAAAAGTTTTGGATGTTAACTCTTGAGAGGTATTTGTGATCTCTTGGAATAATGAGGGAGTATTTTTAATCCTAAAATATAACAGAAGACAGAAGTAATCTATTTCGCATAGGTCATAAATATTTTTGACCCTTTTACAATTTTCAGGGAAAAATTAATTTATATTTAGCGGTGACTATCCTATATCTACATATGACCTCGGTGTATGCAAATATTACATTGCTTCATAATTTATGCATCATGCATGTCCGTAACGATAAATATTATTCCTTCTATCTCAATTTTTATTGTCATTTTCAAATGTTGAATGTGAATTCACACTTTAGATTTTGAAACAAAATTATGAATTTGTAAGTTCCGAAAAGTTATAAAGCGACAACATTTCATAATTTTTAAACTATATAAAAGAATTATGGTGAAGTTACAATTTATTTAACCCGAAATATTATTTTATATTAGTTATATTAGTGTGCACACTCTCTTTAAGACAGTGCACACTCTCTTTATGTCAAATGGATAAAAGATGATGTTATAATATCAGTTCAAGATTGTAGTTTTGCAGGGTAGTAGAACCAGAGGCGGAGCTAAAAAATTTGTCAAGGGTGTTCAAAATTGGAAGAATAAATTTTTTTAGCTACTGGGTGTGCGATATATTTATTACCAGTAAGTGGGTTTGAAATAAAATTACATATTCATTTCCCATTTTTTCTTTAAACTTAAAAATGGTTGTTGTACAATTGCCTCAGCAAGAATCAAACCGCACACATTTGGAACTGAACTGAACACACTTACCACTGGACTATCAACCTCCACTGATATTTAGTTTGTGCATTTATTTATCTAACGAAATAACACAGAGTATATTGCCAAATATAGGAAACTTTGTATCAAGCAAAGGGCATATGAAAGCTTATATGATTCAACCAACAAAATATCAGAAAGATAAAATCTTTCGACATTGTTAGGATTAAAGGGAAACCTTGTTGGTGCTTCATATTCTTCTTCAAAGTTGAAGAAGAATATGAAGCACCAACAAAGCTTTCCTTCAATCCTGATAATATCAAATGATTTTACCTACTTAAAATTTTGTTAGTGAAATCAGATGAGCATTCGTGTGTTCTTTCCTTGATAAGAAGCTTCCCAAACTTGAAAGATTTCGATATGAATGTTTGTATTGCTTTAACACTATTTTTTTTTCTTATAAAGGCTATTTTTCGTTTACTTTGGTTTCTCAATGATTTGAGAGTTGACTTCATGTATATTTTTTTAGGTTTTCGATGAAAATGGTATATAGTGATACTGAAAAATCACTTGAACTCGAAAGTTTATAGGGCACGACATTTGATCACCTCGAGTAAGTTAAGCAAGAAAATTTTATATGAAGAATGTCCGACGTGGAGTATATCTTTGTTATCCAACTCCCCAGAGTTGGAGAGAATGCTAATAGATCGACAGTTTCTTGATCAAGAACTTCTTGCCACAAGATTATAATTTTTCATTGAGATATCAAATTTTTTTTGTGTGCATCACCTAAAGCAAAAATTGTCTATATAGATTTAAGCTGATCTCAGTCTTTTGCTTAGAAGTTTAAACTCAAAAGGGAAAAAGAGCTGTTGATTTAGTATTATTCATATATGTAATGACCCGGACCCAGAAGGTCAGTTTTGGAAATTTTTACAAATTTACTGTTTTATATATCTAGGTAGTTTCCCATTGTCACTTTTAATCAATTTGTGAAGTTGGATTTGAAATTTTTGAGCTATTTCTTAATTAGGATTGCTTAATTAACGAGTGTTTTAAAATAATTAATTTTAGTTAATAGCTAACGGCTAAGTGCATACTTTATTTAAAAATCCAATACTATTTGGCACAAATATATTAAAATAAAAAAATAAGGTTAAACAATTATATACAAAATTAATTTAAGAAGCGAGATGAGTATAGTGAGAAAAATATTTGTGCGACACTGACAAGAGGAAAACGACCTCACGGTAAGCAAATCTTCATGATTTATGCCTTCTTATCTTATCTCGGCAAATCAGTAACATTGTATACCAACATTAGGAATTTACCTAATACTCCATTGAAGCTAACACTCTTAATACCAACAAACATCGTAACTACACCAACCATTTACCTTACTCTCAAACTGTCACTAGTATCAAAGTGTCCTTAGAAAACACATTATAGCCTAAAAAAATTAAAAAAAATATGGTTCTCTCTTTCCATTTAAGCATTACATAACATATATGAGTCACACCTAATATTTATAGCACTACTTCCTAAATCTAAAGTACTTTACCATCGAGATAAAACAATTCAATCACACTCAATATCAACTCCACGTAATTTTTCAGATACGAAATTTCAAGTAACATTCAAAACCATCATATACTTCATACTAACACTTATAAAATTCTTGGTCACTCCGACAATTTGGTTATACTAGGCTCATAACCTCTACTCACTATCAAAAGCCTCTGTAACACATCATAACAGTCTGGAATGTATTTCAATTTCTTCGAAATCTTCATTAATCATGTAAAACTATAGGTCCACACCGTCAATCATCAATAAGTTACCTATCATAATTAGAAAAATCTAGCTTGACATAACGACATAGAATCTTCCACAAATCCTTGTCACCCAAACAAAAAGTCTATCTTTAGAAAAGTTGATAAATATCTAGTAAGTTTGTACTGAACTAGTTCACATCCCACAGTCATATCTAAACTCATAGACAAAAATTCAATAAATCCTTCAACTACAAACCAAGGGATTATACAAGACGTTTTATTCCTTCAGCTTTTTAAAATTCTTTTCATAATACAATTTCAAATACCTTGAACCCTTCGATATACTTAACTCTTGTTTCTTTCATTGACTCACTAACCAATCTTATCATTTGATGGATAAAGCGGAAAGAATCGGAGGAACAACAACTTTTATAAGTTACCCCGTGAAGGCCGGTACAACTTATTATAATAAAGGCACCAATCTTAACAAAGAGTCCATCCAGAGCCGACTTAACCACTCGGCCTTTAAAGTCGTCTCTTGGGGCCTCATATTTTTGGGGCCCCTCAATTTTAAAAAAAGTACTTACACATATTACTTAAAATTATATGTATATTTTTTTTAAAAAAACATGCATAAAGTATAACAAAAAAATTAAAATAGCCGTAAGTTTTTCCCACTTCTCTAAGGAAATGAAATATTTTATAAAATAATTTTCTCAAGTGGGAAATTGTGTTTTCTTATTCATCTCCAAAAAATTTTACCTTATATTATTATTTACCTTATACTCATCTTTTTTTTATCCTGTATTATATTATTTTTATTTTCAATGTTGAACTCTCTCCTAAAAAATTGTTCTATTGTTGCTTACAAGTCAAAAATGAACAAAAATTGCTTTTGAGTGTCTTCTTCAAAATCTTAAGAAGTGCAACAACCAATCATTATAGTGAAGTAACGCAAGACTATTTCAATATTATTATATCAACTTATCATATTCGTNATATATTCTCCTTTTAGTTATTGTCATGAGAAATAATAGAAGTAAAACATAATAATTTAATGAAAATACTCAATCAAATAAAAATACTTGATTTTTTCCTTATGCTTATATTGCTTGTAGAATAATGTTAACAATTCTGGTAACTATTGCCTTGGCTGAAAGAAGTTTTTCGAAACTAAAATTGATAAAATCTTATCTAAGATCAACAATGTGAGATTGACTGTATTAGCTATATCATCAATTTAAAAGGAATTACTAAAACAATTATTAGAAAACAGTAATTAATGACTTCACATCTGAAAAGACAAGAAAAATAGATTTTAATAAAGGCCGAACTCATAAACAAATCCCTAAACTTGTTGCGTATTTTCCTTCAAGTACCTCAACTACGCCATTTTCCTTTTGAATCATTAAACCACTCATAATTTGTTCATTTTAGACTCTATTGGCTGATTTTGATCGGCTTCTTTCAATTGTAAATGTCTTCAATTGTGTTCGTATTGTAATGATTTTGGTTGAAGGAATGAAGAGTAACTTTGTGTTACTCTAATTTGTTTTATCATGTGTTCAAATAACTTGAAGTAAAACAAAATTATTCTCGAACAGTTTCACAATCAGTTGAACTAATGAGTTCTTGAACAAGATGTGTATCTCCTACCATACCCCTCACAAAATATGATTCCACTATCAGCCAACAGTGATTAAAAGAAACAAATTATGGATGATTCAATAGGGAAATAGTCTGAGGTACCTGAGAGGAAAAATCTAACAAGTTTAGGAATATGTGTATGTGTTTGACCTTAAATATATATATATATATATATATATATATATATATATATATATATAGAANAGAATAATAGGGCCCCTATTAAAGGTTTGACTTTTAGGCGTCAAATTTTGTTGAGTCGACCATGAGTCCATCTACTACACCAACAATCGTCATATCTACGTCTAGGATGTGATAACACATAACATATCATTATCTCTCCCTTGACCACATTTTAGCAGGAGAAAGCGTCACAACATGCATTGATTAATATTAAATCAATAAATGTTTATTTTATTTTTTGTTAGTGCGTTTTTGATGATTTACATCATGTTCACTTCTTATAATTATTTTTCTATTCTTATGAATCTTCATGAGTAATTAATTTGTATTTTTATTCCTCTCATAGTCGACAAAACCTTTTACTCTTCTCATTGCCAACTTCCAAAAGTGGCTAAAGGCTTAATTCAATTGGATAAATGGCAATTTCCATCCATAAATTGCCATTTATATTAGTTACTAATAAATGTAATTTTTTAAAAACTTTAAATATCACATTTTGCATAATAATATCCCGTTATTCATCTATTGGACTATTATTGACATTATGCTTCCTTTTTTAATTACTATGTTTCTCTTTCATTTTATTGTGAAATCTTTTATTTGAGTTGAAGATTTAATAGGAATAATCTCTCTAGCTGATAAGATAAGAGTAAATTTACCTATACATGATTCTTTTCAAATCTAGTTTATGAGATTATATAAGATATGCAATTATTGTTGAATCATCTTCAAATATAAATGTGAGAAATCAAAGGAAAGCTATGGTAATTTGGACATGTCACTATTTTATAATATTCTAATCTTTGCATAATTCTTCAAATGTTATGATATATTAGTAGTTTATATAGTTTATATAAGATTAAATACTTGGATACATAATATAAGGATCTTGAACACGATAATCTTACATGGAGATCGTTAGGAGTACATACCTGATGAGGAAGACATCATCACAGAGAAAAGCGGAAGCGTTAGTCGTAAATTGATTTCTACCTCCTTGACCTAACTTTATGTTATCACAACCGTCAATGATTGAATTATTGTAGAAAATAAGTGATAACCCTAATGGGTGCATGGAGGTAGGACCAATTTATAGAGGTTATAACTTAATCTAGTACGTCCATCAAATAACCAATCTATGGATGAGATCCTTATTAAATACTATATGTGATATTACTTGGGTTGTAAGTAAATTTGGGATATAAATAAGAAATAATTAATAATAATTAAATAATAATTCTTACAGTTGATTCAGAAACCACATGAGTCATAATTTGTTTTGTGAAATGGCACAAGTAATAATATTATATAATTATGCATTAAATGTTGATAAAGTAGAAGAGTTTTCTAGCGTTTAAGGGTTTAATCTAGTGATCAATCAAATGAATTAAATCATGAAGGTTTAGTAAAATAAAATAAAAATCTACTCCACCTCATCTAACTCTCTGCTCATAATTTATTTTTATTTTATTTTTATATTTTTCTTATTTTGTTTTAAATATGTAAATAAATATTTTTAGAATTTTTCTACTTACGTATAGATCATATAAAATAAATAAAAATGCTATTTAAAAAAGTTTTGCTGCAAGTAAAAGATATTTTTCTAAAAACGCACAACATGTGTACACTATTTCTTATTTTTCAGCAAATAACCTGTCCTGGACTAAATGACCTGTCCTCGACTACTTGTTTTGTTTCTAGTCTCTTCTAGTTCTTTAATGTGTACACTATTTTTTTTTCGACAAATCACATGTCATCGACTAAATTACCTATCCTTGACTACTTTTTTTCTTTCTACTCTCCTCTGGGTTTTTGCATTTCTCCATTCTTATTCTTCCATGTCCCAGTAATCTTCACTCTATTGGAATTCTGACACCAAGTTTTCTTAAGGAACAAGTATATTCTATATTTTCCTCTGTAGATTACAGCAGTTACATTTTGTAAAGCATATTAAATAATGACATAATATTTATCGCAAAAAACCCCAACTCATAATGGGTAAAAACCACGACCTACACCTCTATAGGATTTAACTCCACTTCATTAAACTATGATTCTCAACAAAAGATCACAAACTTATGTAATCTAAGGAATTACAAACTGTAATTCTTAGCTACCCAAGACAAAAACCCTCAGGTTTAAGACTTCTATCGTCCGTCATGTTTCTCAAACTTGTTAGACGAATCCTACACACACACTTGATTGTAATCAAATCTCTTAATTACAATCTTACAACTTTTTCCACAAAAAGTCGCAACACTCCCTGATAAATCTCAAACTCTTGATCTTGTTTTGATCTTCTCTCTATGTAAGTCGCAAAATTCTTCCATGAACTATTGCAGTATTTATAGACATTAAAAAACTCCTAAGTATTGTTCAACACATCTTAGTCTTCGCCGCTTTAAAAAAGCATCTTTAAGCCGAACTTGACTCAAACTCCTTCTCAGTTAGGACTCCTCCTTGCATTCTGCTTTGAAAGGAAAAACTTTATCAATCACTAACTCCTTCTTTTACTTGGTTTCGACTTCCTTTTCTAATATGAATTTTTAAGTTAACGTCGCAAGTTTGTGCTTTTCTACTTCTTTCAGGCCTGTGTCTCCTTTCTTTACTTTGGGTTCCTTGTTTGTCTGGTTTCCTATTTGATTAAGAAAACTATCTTGCATGCGTACTCCTTTATAAAAGGAAATTTTCTGTTCGAGTTTCTTGTCAAAAAATAATACTTCCACAACTTTATAATTTGTCATTCGGTGGTTGATATTCTCCTTATCCCACTCGATTCGGTCTAAAAAGTACATGTTGGCGCAACCGGTTCCTTTCATCTATTCCTCTATTTTTCGAATATCAAAATCTTTCTCGTTCAAACCCATTCAAAATAAGAGGGGAGGAGGAAGTATTCGGAAAGGAGCAATACTTTAGACGAGGTGTGTAAGTTTAATTATCACTATAACTTTCGGAGCTTTTTGTCCAATTATTGCTGCAATTTTCAGGCATATATATGTTGGTTAATTGTTTTGATTTGCATTCAATTTTTTCTTTTACCCTTTTCTGTATTTAAAACTTTTGATTAAGATTTATATGTAGAGATGTGGATGATCTTTAAAGTTTTGATCTTTGATTGGGTTTGTGAATTGCAGTGACCAAGGGGATAAAAAGAAGATAGTTGATTTTTTTATGTTGAAGTGGACTGATTTAAATGTCTAAAATCAATCTTTTTTTTCTCAAAAAATTGTACTTGATCTCCGTAACCCGAATCTACGTGAAAAGCCCCTTCTTGAATATTCCCCCAAATCTACGTTAAAAGGCCCTTCTAGAACATTCTAGTGTTATTTTTTCATGTCTCGATGTTTGCTTTCATGTTTCGTTTACTATCATATCGTTTTCTATCATTCCTTGGGAATGATTTTGTATAATTTCAAATCTTCATTATGGTGCTTTGAGGATTTTGATGACACTATTAAACACTTGGAACTTGAGAGAGTTTATGTAATTGGATAAACAGAAAATTAATTAAGATGGAAAATGATGTTATCGACTGTCGAATATAGCTATTGTTGAGAATATTAGGAGGAAAAAGAGGTTTAATTTCATGTACCCTATTATAATCTTAATGGTTTAAGTTATCTCATGTGGGATTGAGCTATTTCATTATGAATTCAAACATAATTTTTAAAAATCAATGTCGAAACTATAGCAATATAATTAGCAAGTAGAAAATGGTGTGACTACTGTGTAGAAAATAAACTATGGACGTCATCTCACTTCTACCATCCCACTTCTAGTGAATAGTGGCACATGGCCCACTTAATATTATTGTGGCACACATTTGGTACTATCGCTGCATTCACATATATTTTGATAAATGTTTCACTATAATTCTAGAGTTTATTCATCTCTCAAATTTACCTGCATCTCGTAGGTCTTGTACGACAACACTTGCCTAATATCATATTTTTACTTAAATATAATTCGTATTTACTTCTCAAAACTACTTACACAGACATAAGTCCAAAAATAAGATCCAAATAGTGTCAAATTAATGCAACTCTACATTTGTTTGATAAATCTTTGAAGGAGAATTGAAATTTTATTTAAATATGAAGAAATTATACACTTACGTTTTCTTTTCCTCATAATTCACAAACTGTCAGCCAGTGATGACCATAAAGAGGAAGAAAAGAAGATAACATGTTTGTGACCTTAAGTTCATAAGGCCCTGACTGGTGCAACACAAGAATGTTGTCTTAAATAACTACATTCATGAGAAATGCTTTTTAACCTTGTAAAACTTGGAAGTTATTTTTCATAAGAAAAAGAACCAAATAATCAATAATGTGTTCTCCTAGATAGACTTTTGTAGGATGATAAACGTAATTGTGATCCATCATAGTTGTGATATTTGGTTTCCCTTGAATAAATCTTTTTGATAGTTTTCTACTTTGCAGAATATATTTCTTTGTATTTCTATCCCGTTCTTAATAAAACAAACAAGTCAACACCTTTCCAATATTTGAGGCTTACAAACTTAGGTTTCATGGTGATTCTGTGAAGGAAATATGTCTGGAAATACAGTACACATATTAACTTCATGAGGGCACCAAAGACTTAAATATTCAAAAGGTGTTAGACTTGATTGTTGTATTAAGAAGGGGGACAAATACAAAGAAATCTTCGTTGCAACGTAGAAGACTGTCAGAAGGATCTATTCAAGGAAACCAACTATCACAACTATGAAAGATCATAATTACAACTATCATCACACAAAAGTCTATCAAGATCTTGAGAACTAATCAGATTCAGAAGTTTATATATCTTATTGTTTTCTTAGAGAAGATGTTCTTTAAATTTTTTGGAAGGTCAAAAAGTATTTTTACATGAATAATATGGACTGGGATATTTATCTAAGACAACATTCTTATGTTGCATGTACTGGCTAGCTCTTCATTTCTTACTCTGTATGGACATCAGTGACTACCATGGAAGGATTTTATTTATAACTTCATATTTGTGAACTCTAAGGAAAAGACAATCCAAGTATAATTTTTTTTACAAGTAATAGATAAGGTTATAAATCCAATTATAGAGCCTTCATATGTAAATCAAATTCCAATTCTCTTTCGATAAGAATTAGATATGAGAATTAATCACTTTGGACTGAATAGATATCAATCACCTGCACCTTAAACACATGCTCTATTTTATCTCCACTATGATGAACTCCACTAATACATTTCATTTGATTTTGCTGTTGCTTCTGATCCTCAATGTCAGAATTCTTTTGTTGATGCTATATTTTGGTAACTACTGCCTTAGCAACTAAAGAGGGTGGATCTATGTCAAATTCACTATTTAAACTTGTCATAGAATCTGTCAATAGGATATAAATGATAAGAAAAGTTGTTATTCAGTTGCCTATCTGATATTTTGTTCCCAAGTTATTAAAGAGATCATTATTAATTTTTAAAAGGCTATGCCCTATGGTTGAATTGTTTTGTTGGTTGTCAAAAGTAAAGTTTTGGCTAATATGTTTTGAGGCATAAATAGTTGTTTTCTGGTGATTTGATTCATTTGAAAGAGTCTTGCATGAACGGAATGAAACACAACTTATTTTTTAGGCTGGTTCCACAACACAACTGTTATTTGATGATATATATGGATAAATGTGGCATAAGGAAGAAAAAAAGGCAGAAGGTGTGAAGAAAGGTAAAATTTGTGTACTTGGAGTTTCAATTAAGTACGCAACTTATTTTCTTTAAAACTAGCAATTTAATTACGATCTTTCCTTTTGAAATAATTATTTTTATGTTGGTAAAGTTAAGAAGCTCGAATAATTAGTTGACTTTATAATCCATGTCATTTACCTTTGAAACTCTCTTAAGGGAGTTTTATTTAGTCCATATTTGGACCATCAGATAACCTTTAACCCAAAATTTTGGCTCAAATTCACTAAACCCATTTCACATTAAGAGACCCTATTCGGGATTTGAAAATTTCCAGATTCCCACATTGTTTTCCCCTATATTTTGACCCAGAGTTTGTCCTATATAAACTCCCCCACTCTTACTGTTCAGGGGAGGAGATTTTGGAGGCGAGAAAAAGAACACCCAACTATGTTTTTGGGAGTTCTTATTTTCGTAGCTCAAAAATTTTGTTGATTCGCAACTATTTTGAGTCGAAGTGGTGTTGGAATTCGTCACGTCCAGGCTCGAGTTCCAGTCGCTGCATAGAACCAGGTAACATTGGTATTCCTTCCTCATTTGATGTGATGTGTTGGGTTTAGTTTTTATTTAGCTATTATGAATACATTTTAGCTAACTAAATAAAGGTGTTTAGAATTAACTTCGTCGTGTAGCACTCTTTGTTAGTTTTAGATCTTTTCTCTTGTTTTGATCTCAATGCTCAAGAATGTAAGTTTATTTCAGCTTAATATTTTGTGAATTAGGTGGTGTTTAACTAATTACATCAAGTTGTGTTGTTTAGTCTTTTCACTCGCTTTTTTCATTTAAAGATCATTGTCGATAATCAATGTTTAATTATTTTTGAAATCCTTGGTAGTATCCAGATTTAAGTACCGATATTTGTTCCTTGATTGTAGCTTTTTTTAATTAGACATAATACATATACTTGGCTTCAAATTTTAACTTTGACCTCCAACTTTCATAATGCACAAACAAACACTATAATTATCCAACTTTTAAATAAATAAACACATGAGTCCTACATGGCACAATGCATGTAAGACACCTCGTAGGATAAAAAATGACATGTAGGATGACATGTAGGACGTGTGTCTATTTGTTCAACTTTATACAAGTTTAAGTGTCTACTTGTGCCCACCCAAAGTTGAAGGACATAAATGTTATTGGAAGCCAAGTTGAAGGGCATATTTATGTATTATGCCTTTTAATTAACTTGTCCTTCTTGTTTTACTTGAGAGATTTTCCTTGTGTGTCTTCCTTTAATTTTGCAAGCTGTAAAATATTTTCCTTGTGTGTCTTCCTTTAATTCTTGCAAGCTGTGAAATTGTATTTGATTGATCATATATTCACTTTGCTTTCTTTATTAGATTTGCTCATGATTCACTTGATTCCTGCAATCATGTGGAATGAGAATATGTGCTTTGGTGATGTATGTCGTTCCTTCCCTCCAATAACTGACTAGTCAGCTTATGCATTTGTCATTATTAAAACATTCGATCATGAGATTAACACATTGTTGTGTTCACCTCTTTATGAGATTTGGTTTATGAGTTATTAAATTGTCTTTCCTCTCTTTTATGGCTTTTCTTAGTTATGACATCTTAATTTCCGTTTTCTTTTTTGAGTCTTTCTAATACTATATTGTTTTTGCTTAAAAAAATCAGTTATCAGCATTTGTTGAATTTCTCATAAATAACATCCTAAGACGCCACAAGATGAAAAGAAAAAAAGTAGGACCCTACAGGACATTTTCAATTTTAATCATTTGAATTCCTTAGTAACCCTAATTTATACGTCATTAAGATGTTCCTTTAATAACCTGCCGTAAAAGGTAAAAATATTTCCATATATTCATAGCTTTTAATGTTGAAGTGTGAAGCAAGGGTAATCAATAATCATTGAAGAAATGTGTGTTTGAACAGATATAAGAAATATTGGAATTGCAGCTTGGAGTGATAACTTAGCTATCATATGCATCAGAGAGACGAAAAAACTCTAGAATAATACTGAAACACTTCTCAGAATATCTGTATGAATGCAGTGATAGTATCAAAAGAGTGTCATAATAAGGGAACAAATTCCTCGAAAAGTTCCCTCTTCTGGAAAAAAGGAAAACAAAGTCAAATAACTCATTGCCTTTGTTTTCCTTTTCCTGAAGAGGGAACTTTTCCAGGATTTGTCCCCTTATTGTGGCACTCATTTGATATTATATACACTTCATGCCTACAGGTATTTTGAAAAGTATTCCTTTACAAATGTAGATTTTATTCCTCTCTCAAATGCAAATCAATCGGGGAGTGGAAAAAGAAGTTTTTAGAATTTAACTATGAGAGGGCTATGAGAAAGTATTCCATTCCTCTCACTCTTTATTCTCATGCGATGAATTTCAGACAAATTTGATAAACACGTTTAATGTACACTAATATGCAGGTGAAATTTGTTTTTCAGAAAGCCATCACCCATTTGTACGTGGTATTACAGGCAGCAAAAATGGTTCAACGCCATTAGTCGAAAGGATCTCTCCCAATGCGTTCTATTCACATTAACTTTCCAAGCTTATTCTCGAATTGTTCCTGTAATTTTAAGGTATACGTTGGTTAACTGTTATGATTTGCATTGAATTTTCTTTTACCCTTTTGGGTTTGAAAAGATATCTATTTTGCATTATTGTTAGATGCATTTAAAGCTTTTGAATAAGGTTTATATATTGTGGATGACTTTCAAAATTTTGATCTTTGATTGGGTTTGCGAATATAGTGACCAAAGAGGTCAAAGAAGATAGTTGTTTTTTCCTTCTCTTTGTGAAACTCGATTTTGGTTTCCGATGTTTAAGTGGATTGGCTTAAATTTCAAAAATCATTATTTTCTTTTATTTTTTAGTCTGAAACAAAAGGTAGGAATAAAATGTCATGTCTGACAAACTTTCGAATTCAAATGATTTGTTAGTTTCAGTATCATCTTCATAAAAAATCGAAGAAACATAACAAGAAGTTGACTCTCAGATTTTGAGGATCCCATAAGAGTGATACAACCAATAATTAAGAAAAAAAGAGTCAAAACACTACAAACCTACATTTCGAGATATTCCAAATATAGGAAACTTTTTATCAAGCAAATATCATATGAAAGTTTATATGATTATACCAACAAAATATCGGGTAAATAAAATCATTTGACATTGTTAGGATTAATGGGAAACCTTGTTGGTGCTTCATATTCTTCTTCAAAGTTGAAGAAGAATATGAAGCACCATCAAAGCTTCTCTTTAATCCTGATAGTATCAAATTATTTTACCTACGTAACATTTTGTTGGTGAAATCAGATAAGCGTCCGTGTGTTCTTTCCTTGATAAGAAGCTTCCTAAATTTGAAATATTGATATTAATATATGTAGTGCTTTAACTCTATTTTTTCTTATGGGTGTAATTTTTCGTACTTTTTTGGTTTCTCAATGATTTGAGAGTTGACTTCGTGTTATGTTTTTTTAGGTTTTCGATGAAGATGGTATATAGTGATACTGAAGAATCACTTGAACTCGAATATTTATCGGACACGACATTGGAGAAGCTCAACGAAGGTTAAGCAAGAAATTTTTTTATGACGAATGTCTGAGATGCTGTTTATCAAGCTTTTAATAGCCAACTCCCCGTGTTAGAGAGAACGCTAATAGATCGATAGTGTCTTGATCAAGAATATCGTGACACAAGATTATATGTTTTCATTGAAATCTCAATTTTTTTCGTGTGCATTACCTAAAGCAAAAATTGTATATATAGATTTAAGATGATCTAAATCTTTTGCTTAGAAGTTTAAACTCAAAAGGGAGAAAGAGATGTTGATTTAGTATTATCAAAAGTGACTCTGTAGAACTACCGAGATGGGTAAAATGGTAATTTCGTAAGAGTTTCCAAAAGTGACCTTTTGGTTCATTACATTATCTACCACTAAAACCATGTTCATCCTCAAACATATGGAAGAATAAGGAATAATAGACAAAGTTATCAAAGCTCAGGTATGACCTACCAGTCGGTGTTCGTCTTTCCAAGTGAGCTCTTCCTTAAGACCATTTCATCAAAATTAGCTACTAAGAACTGAACTTTTGAATAAAACTTTTATCAATTGATAGAATAACCACTGAACTCAATCTAAACTGAAACACTCTGGACTATAACATAATCACCATGATGATTCTTTTTCCAGATAACCACAATCAAATTCTGAACAATACCTACCACCAGAAGTGAAATTGAATTAACCACCACATACTCATAATGCATAAATCATGATAGATTTTATTAAGATTCCTTTTCAAAATACAATATTTTCACGGGTTTAAGTTATAAAAATTTGACTTTAGATATTGAGTACTCATTAAGGGAGAATCAAACTTATCTACGCTATAGAAGGAAATGATAAAGTAAACACCCAACAAGCGATTCACTTAAAATGTAGAACCTCTAACAACACTCTTAGACAATTATAACTCTTCATATCTCTTATATAAGTTGTCATAAGCAAAGTCGTGCATGTAGAATCATTAGTATACTTTAACTATTTACTTGCGTTTTGAATAACAATTGAATAGTTGTTATGCTTACTTTAGGTGATGCTTGAAATTTTATATTTATTTATTTTGAATGGAAATTCTAATGATTAGGAAAGTATTTGATGTTTGATTTTATTGTTCAATTACCACGAATGGATTGTAGTAAAACTTTAAAGGTGGTGTGTGAAATAAACAATTTTTCTATATAAAAGTGCAATTTTTTTACCACAGTAATCAGTAAAATGACCTAACTTCTTCAAAAAATTATTATTTTCTACTACAGCAATCGGAGAGTACCTAATTAGTTATTTAATAAATTATGTATATATTCTGACCACAGTACTCGGAAAAATACTTAAATGACTATAAATAAGTTATATATGCCGACTAACTATTGTCCTAAGATATATTAATTCTAATATTTAATTACTTAAATACTATGACAACTGTTGTCGGGTTTTTTTAATTAATAGACTATTATTTTAATATTTTTGCGACTACTGTAGTCTGTCATTTACATAGTTTAATGGTCAGGACTAGTTTTATATTTTCAGACTACCATAATTGGCAAAGTCTGAATACTTTAGTAGGTAAATATTTTACGACGTTCAATATGTTGACTATTCAAAATAGTCCAAAAGTAATGGAAAAACTCCATTCTCTACTACATTTTAAGTATTTTGCCAGTCAGCAAACGATGAATTTCTAGTAGTTCGATAAAGCATAAAAGTTATTCGAACATAATAGGTCTCTTGAGAAATTACTAATATTTTGTCTCTTCTCACATTAAAATTTTCAGTCACACCCTTTTCACTACATTTAGAATTATTTCAACTAGGCGGGGAAAGTCTTGGTCTACTAGTTGAATTTTTGTGTGTAACCAGCGTCCAATTTTTAGTTACATTCTTGGTTTGATCTTGCAAAACATGCTGCCTAGAATTTTCAGCATCTTCAACATGAGATGTCTCCATTAGTTTGTGTCTTGACTCCATTAATTTTTGGCCTGAATCAACTCGTGGCGCATCAATTCCAACTCTTGACGTTTTCCCTCTATATTCAACAGTTGTTTGGACACCAATATTACTCGTAACACATCTATTGAGTGTGTATGGCTTTTCTAAGAAGTTACAACAACCAACTGTTGATCAACCTTTTTTTTTCATTTAATATTTCTCTTTCATCACCTTGATACTTTTAACTATTGATAGTACCTTTTGAAGAAACTTCAATTGTATCATCAATTTGTTTGTTATTTTATTTTCATTTCCACATCAAACGACAATTACCTTTTTCATGATCTCGTTGCTTAAAATAATTAAAATACAAAGGTAAATTATCATATATAATCTCCTGAAAAACCTCATTCAACATACCAGATTTTCCATCCTCAAACTGCAACCTTATATGATTTGGAAGCTTATCCATTGGATCATTATAACCTTGACCCTAATTCTGCCGGGTCTTGGCTTGATTTGACTAGCTTTATCTATAGCTATTGGCTTTCCATCTGCCGATGCTATAGACAACAAAGACTTCTTTACAAACAAATATGGAGAGATAAGTTCGATAAAAAGAATCAAAACCACAACTAACGTCATTTTCTCCTTAGGATTATATCCAATGGACCATGGAAAAACCCTACATGGTTCTCCTATCCATGGAAAAACTCTCTAAAATGGACACCTTTGAGTTTTTAGTATTCACCATCCACCTCTCTCGATACATAGAACACAAGCCCAAACATATCGACTTTTCTTGTCAAATCTAGCTTACGAGATTATATTAGATATGCAATTATTGTTGGATTAAATTCTCATATAAATATGAGAAATCAAAGGAAAGGTATGACAATTTCAACCAGTCATTATTTTATAATATTATAATCTTTGCGTTATTCGTCAAATGTGATGATATATTAGTAGTATATATAGTTGATTCAGAAATTACACGAGTCATAAATTGTTATTTTGAAATGACACAAGTAATATTATTATATAATTATCTATTAAATGTTGATAAAGAAGAAGAGTGATTCTAGCATTTAACAGTGTAATCTAGTGATCAATCAAATGAATTCAATCATATCGGTTTAATAAAATAAAATAAAAATATACTCCACCTCATCTAACTCTCTGCTCATAACTTATTTTGATTTTAATTTTATATTTTTTTTTTATTTTTTTTAAATATGTAAATATATTATTAGATTTTTTCCCCTACTTTTATATAGATCATATAAAAGAAATAAAAATGTTATTTAAAAGTTCTGCTGCAACTAAAGTTACCTTTTCTAAAAACGCATAACATGTGTATACTATTTCTTGTTTTTCAGCAAATAATCCGTCTTCGACTAAATCACCTGTCCTTGACTACTTTTTTTATTTCTTCTCTCTTCTTGGTCTTTCATATACACTATTTCTTGTTTTCAACAAATCACCCGTCGTTGATTTTTCTTCTACTCTCTTCTAGGTCTTTCCATTTCTCCATTCTTATTCTTCCATGTCCTAGTAATCTTCACTCTGTTGGAATTTTGTCCCCCAAATTTGCATAAAGAACATGTATATTCGCTATGTTCTTTTGCATATTAGAGCAGTTAAGTTTTGTAAAGATAATAATAATGATAGAATATATTATCGCGAAAAACCCAACCATGACCTTCACATCTGTAGGGTTTAACTCCACTTCATAAACTCTGAGCCTCAACAAATGATTACAAGCCTATGTAACCTAAGGAATTATAAACTCTAATTCCTAGCTAAGAAATTATAAACTGTAATTCCTAGCTACCAAATAAAAAACCCCCCAAGTTTATGTCTGCTAACATCCAACAAGTTTCTCAAACTTGTTGGACGAATCCTACACACACACTTGATAGTAATCTACACTCTTAATTACAATCTTACAACGTTTTCCTCAAAAACTCGCAACACTCCCCAATAAATCTAAAAACTCTGTCAAACTCTTGATTGTGTTTTAATCTTCTCACTATTAAGTGTACAAAATTTTTCAATGAACTATTTGCTATTTATTTTATATTTCTAAGATACTTAAAACAAAACTTTGAAGAACTTAATAATACACAACAGTGTTTAAGAATATTTTCATGACTAAAAATTAGAAGTAGTAGAGAAACTAGATCAGAAACATATTTGAAAAAATATATGAAATATTTTTCTTAAAGAAAAATTATTGTCAATCTGTGTTTAAAGAATCTTACTGATTCCAACAAATTTTGCAGAAACACGAAGTTACCAAAATTTAATAAACCGGTGAAGAACAGAAGAATAGAATTTAATACACAAATTTAAAATCTGTAACACATACCAGAATTTTGAAAAATAGAAAGAAGATCAAGCCCAATGAATGCACAGTGTCTCCATAAGGAAATTATTCCCTTCTAGTATCCGAGGTTTGATTTGAAATATGTCCTCCCAGGATAAAATGATCTCAATAACCAGTGTATTGATACCCAAAACGCTAGTGTCAGCGAGCCTCTCAACGGCAGTAAAGTACACTTAGAATACTAGATTTAGATGTAGTAAAAGAAGTCCAGATATTGTATTATTAAAATGAGAGCAAATCTTTCAATTTATAGAAACAAAGGGTAGTAGGGGAAGGTTCTTATTGTGCCTTACCGGAAAGGTCACAAATCTTTGAAAAAGTCACAGTCTTTTTGAAAGGTCATCACCTTCCACAAAAGTCACAACTTTCCATAAAAGTCGCAACTTTTCATAAAAGTCACAACTTTTCATGAAAGTCGCAACTTTTCATAAAAGTCGCAACTTTTCATTGAAGAAAAAACCTTTCAAAAAAGTCACAACTATTCATAAAAGTCGCAACCAAAATCACGCTCTGTAGGATTTGAACCTACGACATCGGGTTTTGGAGACCCACGTTCTACCGAACTGAACTAAGAGCGCTTTCTTATTACAGTAGATACGACTGTAAAGAAAAAGGATTCTTTTTATACCCCCAATAAATCTTGCATGCATATAGTCTCATAAAATGAAAATATGTATGTCCAATTTGAATTGACCTCAATGGCAACTCTTCATTTTCCATGCACACATTTAAAATCCAAAAATCCCCCGCATGAATGGGGAATGACTCCAAGACAAAGAAACGCACAAGTATGTGTAATTTACAAGCAAGAATTAATTGCATCTGGATTAGTAGGTTTCCCCTTGGACTTTCCGTAGTGAAAATATGTAGGATATACTCGGTCAATCAGTAGATCCGATATCGTTGAACCGTCGACCTTCGGTGTATACCTAGACAAACATATGTCATACAATTAATCATTTACCATTAATGGTTCTTACGATTGTGTTCGTTTCAGCTATGAAAATCTCCTGGTTTCATGAGTGTATAGAGAGATGGGCTTTTGACAATCATCCTCTTTGAAGTGGCTTACACTTCACACTCACATAGGTAATTTCTAACCGTGTTATCGCGTAAATACACTATTTGGTCAACTCTGCCAAACATAGAAAATCATTAAAACCATTAAGCTTTATTAACTCATTAACAATCCTTATTGTTGTATCTTTTTCCCTGAGCATTGTATTCATCATGAGAATGGATTGAGTTTTCTGACAATGCCGAATCGTCAGTCACAACTTTATTTTTATCCTTGAATCTAGCTCTTGGGATCTCAAGTCTACTAGATAGAGTTACTGCCATGCTTACTTGTCCAAAGAAGTAAATATATTCCCTTAGATGATCTTTAAGATTTCTCTCTGGTTAGTCCTTTTTATAAGTTGATCCGACACATTATCCTTTCACTTTACATAGTCAATTTTGATAATTCCACTAGAGAGTAGTTTTTTAACGGTATCATGTTTATGTCCTATATGACGAGACTTTCTGTTATACATCACGCTCCATTCCATACCTAGTACATCTTCACTATCAAAGTGTATGCAAACAATGCCAATGGTTTGGGCCCAAAGAGATTATCTATCATGAAAATCCGGAGTCTTTCAACTTATTCACCGACCTTATCTTAAGCACCCAGCTCAAAGATCATTATAGAGTTAGCGATACATGTTTCTTTTGAAATATTTCCAAGAGACTGCTCCTCTACCAAGAGTAAGTATATATCCACTCGTGGATTTTACTTCATTTGTTCGGTGATCAAATTTGCATCACTATATCCCTTTAATACTGTTGGATATTGTTATAATTCAAGGCATAGTTTAAAGTATTGTTTAAATACTCCAAAACTCTATTTATGGTCATCTAATGAGTTTGATTGGGATTACTTTTGACCGACTCAGTTTACTAATAGCAAATGTTATACTTGATAGTGCACACTTCATGATGTACATTACACTTTCCAATACTCTAGCACAATCCAATTGTGAATCACTTTCGCTTTCACTCTTTTGAAATGCAAAACTCACATTTATTGGAGACTTGACAATATTGAAATCCAAATATTTGAACTAGTCAAGTACTTTTTCAATGAAATGAGACTGTGAAAATGCTAAACATTATGGAGTTGAAGGATTCTTATACATAAGATCGCATCATCAACTCCCAAATTTTCATTCCAAGCTTGCTTTCTAGCATATCTTTAGTAGCATTTATGTCATTAGTGTATCTATTGATGATCAACATATCACAAATATACAAACAAACAAAGACCTTGTGATTTGAATGTGAACACATTTATCTGTTCTATCATTCTTAAATCCATTTGCCAACATGGTTTGGTCAAATTTCTTATGTCATTGTTTTGGGTGCTTGTTTTACTTCATAATGTGACTTAAAAATTTCGCACATTTTCTTTTAATTACCAGGAACCATAAAACTCTCGGGCTGTTTCATGTAAATTTCTTCCTCTAATTTTTTCGTTTAAGAGAAATTTTTCACATTCATTTTATGAATTTGGAGGTCATATATCACAATAATTATATTAGCATCCGAATGGATATAATTCTAGTTACTGATAGGTATATATATAAACAAGATCAAAACCTTATTTGTTTTTTCCTAAAGTCTTTGACACAACGTCTTGTTGTATATTTGTCAATAGTTCTATCGACTTTCATTTTCCTTTTGAGGATTAACTTTGAACTCAAAATTTTATTTCCTGGAGGAAGATCAACCAAATTCCAATAGGATTGCTCAAGGTTACATCATTGTCACTATTGATATCATTTGTCAAAAAGGATGTGTCTACATAAGTCACAAGAAATGTTACAAAATCATATTCGAAGGAAGTATATGTCCCTTGACATTTAATACAACTCTGAATCTCTTTAATAAGTACATTCCCGTTTTGTTCTTTCCAAGGTCGTTTAGACCTTTCACTAGCCTTCTCAAGTCTAATTTTACAGTCCACAGTCTTAGGTTCTATTTCAATCCTTTTAGGAATAGGAACTTGGACTTTGGCTAGACACCCCCACACTTTGAAATATTTCAAGTTGGATTTCGTTCCTTTCCATTTCTCATATGGAATAGATTCTGTCCTGAACAAACAAAATTGCTTTTTTATGAAAAGACAAATGTTTTTTTGTTGTTCCCTTTTGCAATAAGAATAGTTCCTCCATACAAGTTTTGTGGTAAACCCAAACTTCTACAAATGCATCCATCATTTCTTTCAACGTTCAATTTTTTTCTTTAGATTGATGCGAATAGGACAGTAGTTTAATGAATAAATCCACTTTCCAAACATATTTTTGCACAAGGAGATTCATACTCTCCATTTTTATCACTTCTTATCTTTTTTCCAACTGATTTTTAACTTCGATATTATATTGTTTAGACATTTTTGTTGCTTCATCCTTACCATTAAGCAAATAGGTAGTCTTCTTTTTTTTAAATTCATTTGTCAATTAAGGTAACGAGATACTTTTTTCCACTACGAGATGATATTGACTTCATATCACAAATGTCAGTGTCAATCAATTTTAAGGGATCAAAATTCCTTTAAACATATTTATAAGAATGCTCAGTATACTTAGATACAACATAAACTTGACATTTTTATTTGTTGCACTCAAAGCTAGACAAAACTTCTATGTTGATCAGTTTTCCTTACAAGGTTTTGTAATTGACATGCCCCAAGTGTTCATGTCACAAATATTGACTCAAGCAAGTAAGAACAAATAAAAACATTCAGTTCGAAAAGCTCTTTGCGAGGTACCTTTTTCCTCACTAATTTTTTGTTCCTATTTTTTTAAATTTTGTATGATACAAATATTGTATAGAGTCATCACCTTGTCAAATGTCCTTTTCAGAAGGACCTTTCCATAACTTCGAATTTGATTGTTATAGAACTATCAATGAACAAAGTTTCATCGGGTTAAATAAAGGCAATATAATAAAAATGTTACTTTTACAAAAACATACAAATGACTATTAACCAATATTCATGTCTATGCAAATACATTGAATATAATAGACATATCTTTTCATGAAAAATCACAACATTTTAAGCGACACTTTCTTCATAAAAGAACACGATTATTTTGAACAAGTATATACATAATTTGGTTGTTTCATACTAGTCACACTATATACTAGTAATAGAGAAACTCTAACATAATACAAAAGTATCCTTGTATTTCATATCTTTTGCTCCATAGTTAAATTAGACAACAAGTCTAATCATAAGCAAAGAACCCCCACATTTTAAATGTGATCTAAAAATTATTTTTCAAGTATTTGAAAATAAATTTTTTCACATATTTTTCCATACTCTCAAAATTTCATTGGTAGTATGAAACCTCTTTTGAAATTATTATTCTACGAAAGAATTATATATTTTTAATTCTCTTTGACAATCTATAGATAGTGTCAAAGTTCATTCCATAGAGGCACAAACACACTAACTTTGAGTCGCTGGTCTTTCTCGTCTATCACAAATAGACATACTACTTAGTATTTAGAATACTAACAATAAAGAAAAAATTTTGTACATTTTTTTCTATTTAACAATGACGTTTATAGAACCTAAAAAGTACAACACTGACTTATCATGTGAAGTTTTCATATTCTTCAAAGAAATTGCAAAGTCCAATTTATTTAGAGTAGAAAACTAAAAAAGTTTTTTAGTCTACAACAATCAGACACAATCAAATTGACAGGAAGTACAAAACTACAAAGGTTTTTTTTTTTAATTCCAAACAGAATAAAACATATTCTTAGATTATCACATAGAAATGTTTTTTTTTCATTTCAAATAGTCTTCCAACTATAACATTTTGACATACTATTTTATCAAACAAAAATATTCATGTCTCACTCTGCAAACTAGTGCATTTTAAAGGCAACACTATTTGCCAAGGAAAATTCATTCGAAAATCATACGATTTGCAGAACTTTTTCCAAAGGCATACATGATAAATATAAAAATTATTAACCTTTAGACACTTTTTTCCTCCTTAAATGAATAATAAGAAGGTTACATCTTTAATTGGAATACCAAAAAAAAAAAACTTTTTCTGTTACATTCTCACTTCGACGTTTCTAAACAAAGCAATGAAATATGGAGAAGTAATGCATTTATCTTCTACTTCCATGATCAGATTCTCTCATTCAGTAGAATACAAAATAAAATAATAGTATAATAATTTCCTCAAGATTGTTGTTCATTTTATATTCCTAAAATACTTAAAACTAAACTTTGAAGAACTTAATAATACACAACAAAGTTTAAGAATATTTTCATGACTAGAAAAATAAAAATAGTAGAGAAACTAGATCAAAAACAGATTAGAAAAAACATACAAAATATTTTTCTTAAATAAGAATTGTTGTCAATCTGTGTTTAGAGAATCTTACTGATTCCAACAAACTTTGCAGAAACACGAATTTACCAAAGTTTAATGAACCAGTATAGAACAGAAGAACATAAATTAATTCACAAATCTAACATCTGTAACACATACAAGAATTTTGAAAAACAAAAAGTAGATCAAGACCACTGAATGCACAATGCCTACTTAAGGAAATTATTCCCCTCTAGTATCCGAGGTTTGATTTAGAATATGTCTTCCCAGGATAGAATGATCTCAATCACCAGTATATATCCAAAACGCTGGTGTCAGCGAGCCACTCAACGGCAGCAAAGTACACTTAGAATACTAGATTTATAAGTAGTTGAAGAAGTCTGAAATTCTATTATTAAAATGAGAGGAAATCTCTCAATTTATAGAAACAAAGGGTAGTACGAAAAGTTTCTGATTGTGCCTTACCGGAAAAGTCATAAACCTTTAAAAAAGTCACAATCTTTCAGAAAGATCGCCATCTTTCATAAAAGTCACAACTTTCCATAAAAGTCACAACTTTTCATTAAAGGCGCAAATTTTCATAAAAGTCACAACTTTTCATTAAAGTCGCAACCTTTCATAAAAGTCAAAACTATTTATAAAAGTCGCAACTCTTCATTTTCCATTCACACATTTAAAACCCAAAATTGTTGAGGTATTTATAGACTTTGAAACTCACCTAAGTTTTGTCAACACAACTTAGTCTTCCCCGTTTTAATGAAACTTCTTGAAATCGAACTTGACTCGAACTCCTTCTAACGTTAGGACTCCTCCTTGCATTCATCTTTGGAAGGAAATAACACACAGTTTACCTTAACTGAATAACAAACTTTATTAATCAGTAACTCCTTCTTCTAGTTGGTTTCAGCTTCCTCTTCTACTTCGAATTTGGAATCTCACGTGGCAAGTTTCTACTTTCTACTTCTTTTAGACTTTTGTCTCCTTCTTTTAGTTTTTGTATTTTTCCTAATTTATTACGAAATATCGGTCGTGCTCCTAGCTTAACAATCCTACGTGACCCCCTACTGCAATCAGACAGTGGAAAAAGAATGATAACTTAGGCGCGACCTATTTTGCCAGCGTACTCCTTTATAAATGGAAACGTTATGTAATGGTTTCTTGTCGAAAAAGCAACACTTACATAACTTTTTAACTTTTGATTCTCATGGTTGACTTTTCTCCAAATCACAGTCCTATTCGGTCTCAAAAGCACATGTTGGCGCAACCGTTTCCTTTCATTTATTCCTCTATTTGTCAATTATCAAAATCTTTCTCGTTCTAACATACTCAAAATTAGAGGGGGCGAGGAAGTATTCGGAAAGGAACAATTCTTTAGATGTGGTGTGTAACTTTAATTATCACTCTAACTTTCGAAGCTTTTTCTCCAATTGTTGCTGCAATTTTCGTGTATATATATGTTGGTTAATTGGTTTGATTTGCATTCAATTTTTTCTTTTACCCTTTTTGGTATATAAAACTTTTGGTTAAGATTTATATATAGAGATGTGGATGATTTTCAATGTTTTTTTTTATCTTTGATTGAGTTTGTGAATTGCAATGACAAAAGGGGTAAAAAGAAGATAGTTGACTGTTTTTCCTTTGTTTTTTTTGTGAAGCTCGTTCTCGATTTCTAATGTTGAAGTGGACCGATTAAAATTTCTAAAATCAATATTTTTTTTTTTCGTTTTATGTGTGAATATATGTAAATCAATCTTCTACAACTAAAATCAAATAGGGGGGAAACACTAAGAAGATGATATACCTAAAACATTAATTTTATTACTTTATTGTCATATCATGTTAAGACAATTCTAAATCTTGTACAAGTAGTCTATTTATTAGGTGGATATATGAGTTCATTTTGTCATTTTCATTTCCTAAAATTATTGAAGATCTTGATTTCTTAATGGGTAAATTAAAAATAGTAGAAGGAAACTATTAGAGAGTTCAATTAATTTAAGCTTTCTATTGAAGTAGCGTCAATATTTGTTATAGTGATGATACCAGTTCACACCCAATTTTAACACTCCACGATTCAATTAATTTTTAAGCTTCACAAATATTGAACAATTGGAAATATTGTTTTTGAAAATCAAAAATACTTTCAAGATTATCTTCCAAACACTTTTTTTGCCATTTTTTCATATGGATTATATATCTTTATACTTAAAATATATAGATTTATATAATTTTTCAATTTGAATAAATAATTAGAAAATCATTTTTACCAAAAACAGAGTTTCAATTAAGTACACAACTTAGTTTTTTTAAAACTATCAATTTTATTAAGATCTTTCCTTTTGAAAAAATTATTTTTATGTTGGTAAAGTTAAGAAGCACGAGTAATTATTTGACTTTATTATCCATCTCATTTCCCTTTGGAACTCTCTTAAGGGATTTTTATTTAGTCCATATTTGGACCATCAGATAACCTTTAACCCAAAATTTTGGCCCAAATTCTTTAAACCCATTTCACATTAAGAGACCCAAGACCCAACACATAATTTGAAAATTTCCAGAGTCCCACATCGTTTTCCCCCTTTATTTTGACCTAAAGTTTGTCCTATATAAAACCCCTCACTCTTACTGTTCAGGGCAGGAGTTTTTGGAGGCAAGAAAAAGAACACCCCGCTAAGTTTTTGGGAGTTCTTATTTTCGTCATTCAAATTTAGTTGATTCGCAACTATTTTGAGTCGGAGTGGGGTTGGATTCGTCACGTCAAGGATTGAGTTCCAATCGCTGCCCAGAACCTGGTAACACTCGCAGTCCTTCCTCTTTTGATGTGAAGTGTTGGGTTTAGTTTTTTTTTTTGCGAATATGTATACCTATTGTTGTTCACTAAATAAAGGAGTTTAGATTTAACTTTATTGTTTAGCACTCTTTTTTAGTTTTAGATCTTGTCTTTTGTTTTAATCCTCCAAACACTTTTTGCCACTTTTTCATATGGATTATATATCTTTTACTTAAAATATATAGATTTATATAATTTTTTAATTTGAAGGAATAGTTAGTAAATTTATTTACCAAAATACAGATCTTCAATTAAGTATGCAACTAATTTTATTTAAACTGACAATTTAATTAATATCTTTCCTTTTGGAATAATTATTTTGATGTTGCTAAAGTTAAGAACCTTGAGTAATTAGTTGACTTTATAATCCATCTTATTTTCCTTTGAAACTCTCTCCAGGGATTTTTTTAGTCCATATTTGGACCATCAGATAACCTTTAACCCAATATTTTGGCCAAAATTCATAAAACCCATTTCACATTAAGAGACCCAAGACCCAATGAGGGATTTAAAAATTTAAAAGAGTCCCACATCGTTTTCCCCTTTATTTCGACCCAGTGTTTGTCCTATATAAACTCCCTCACTCTCACTGTTAGGAGAGGAGTTTTTGGAGGCGAGAAAAAGAACACCCCACTATGTTTTTGGGAGTTCTTATTTTTGTCGCTGAAATTTTGTTGATTCGCGACTATTTTGAGTCAGAGTGGTGTTGGAATTCGTCAAGTCCAGGCTCAAGTTCCAGTCGCTGCACAAAACCAAGTAAAACTCGTGTTCCTTCCTTATTTGATGTGAAGTGTTGGGTTTAGTTTTTTCTAGCGATTATGAATACATATTTTAGTTAACTAATTAAAGGTGTTTAGATTTAACTTCGTTGTTTAGCACTCTTCGTTAGTTTTAGATTTTGTCTCTTGTTTTGATATCAATGCTCAAGAATGGAGGTTTCATTTAGATTAACATTTTTGACTTAGGTGATGTTCAACTAATTACATCATGTTGTGTTGTTTAGTCTTTTCACTCACTTTTTTTGTTTTAAAGATCATTGTCGATAATCACTGTTTAAATTTTGTTTGAAATCCTTGATAGTATCCAGATTTAAATATCGATATTTCTTTCTTGATTGTACCTTGATTTAATTATCTGTCCATCTTGTTTAACTAGAGAGATTTTCCTTGTGTGTCTTCCTTTAATATGTGCAAGTTCTGAAATATTTTCCTTGTGTGTCTCCTTTAATTCTTGCAAACTGTGAAATTTGATCTGATTGATCAAATATTCACTTTCCTTTCTTGATTAGATTTGCTCACGATTCACTTGATTCCTGCAATCATCTGGATTGAGAGTCTGTGTTTTGGTGATGTATCTCGGTCCTTTCCTACATCAAGTTACTAGTCACTATATGCATTTCTAATTATTAAAACATTCGATTATGAGGTTAACACAATGTTGTGCTCACCTATTTATGAGATTTGGTATATGAGCTATTACATTGTCTTTTCCTCTCTTTTAAAGCTTTTCTTAGTTATGACGTCTCAATTTCCGCTTTGTTTTTTTGGAACTTTCTACTTCTGTGTTGTTTTTGCTTATTAAAATAAGTTATAACCATTTTTTGAGTTTCTCATAGATATAATCTTAAGACTCCACAAGATGGGGAAAAAAGTAGGATTCTACAGGGCATTTTCAAATTTAATCATTTGAATTCCTTAGTAACCCTAATTCATATGTCATTAAGATGTTTCCTTAATAGCTTTCCATAATAGGTAAAAATTATTTCCTTATACTCGTAGATTTTAATGGTGCAGTGTGAAGCAAGGGTGATCAATAATAACTAAAGAAATGTGTGTTTGAATAGATATAAGAAATATTGGAATTGCAGCGTGGAGTGATACCTTAGCAATCATGTGCATCAGAAAGACGAATAAAATCTAGTATAATATTGAAACACTTCTCAAAATATCTATATGAATGAAGTGATAGTACCACAAAAAGTTCCATAATAAGGGAGCTAATTCCTCGAAAATTTCCCTCTTCTGGAAAAAAGGAAAGCAATGTCAAATAACTCATTGCCTTTGTTTTCCTTTTCTTGAAGATGAAACTCTTCTAGGATTTGAACCCTTATTGTGGCACTCATTTGATATGATATACACTTCATGTCTACAGGTATTTTGAAAAGTTTTCCATTACAATAGTAGATTTTATTCCTCTCTCAAATGCATATCAATCGGGAAGTTGACAAAGAAGTTATTAGAATCTAACTATGAGAAGGTATTCCATTCCTCTCAATCTTTATTCTCATGCTATGAAATTCAGAAAAATTTTGATAAACACGTTTAATGTACACGAATGTGTAGGTGAATTTTTTTTTTCTGAAAGCCCCCACCCATTTGTACGTGGTATTACATTCAGCAAAAATGCTTCAACGCCATTAGTCTAAAGGATCTTTCCCAATGCTTTCTATTCACATTAACTTTCGAATGTTATTCTTGAATTATTCCTATGACATGTCCATCAAATCCTGCACCAATGGAACTGGATACTTATCCTTACAGTTGCTTTGTTCAGCGCCCTGTAGTCTACACACATTTGCATCGTCCCATCCTGTTTCTTTTGAAATAAAACAGGGGCACCATATGGAGCCTTAGAGGGCTAAATCAATCTAGAATCCATCAACTCGTTCAATTTTTTACGCAATTCAGCCAATTCCTTAGGAGTCATACAACAAGGAGCCTGTGCAGGAGCAACACTACCAGGCAGCAACTCAATTTTATGATCGATATCCCTCCTTGGTGGTAAATTCTTTGGTAATTCAGGTGGCATAACATCAGCATACTGTATAAGCAATTCAGCAACACAATCAGGCACTTCCATCTTAACATCAGGTTTCACTTCAACCAAGGCAGCAAGTATAGTGTCATCACCTTTCTTCAGCCCTTTGTCGATTGACATAGCAGACAAGACCATTCCCTTGTCTTTCTTCTTTGCAACTTTAATAATAATGTACTGTTTGACTATCTTGATGACTTTGTTGTTGTCTATATCGATGTTATTGTCATTTATAGTCGAACATTGGAGGAACATGTTAATCACTTAAGTTTGGTTCTGTCTCAGTTGAAAAAATACACAATTTATGTTAAAATAGAAAAGTGTGAGTTTGCTCTACAGGAGATAAAATTTTTAGGGCATCTTATCAGTAAAACCCAAGTTCGAATGGATCCTAAGAAAGTTCTAGCCGTTGTTGATTGGCAGGCACCTCGTCATGTGAAGGATTTGAGGTCATTTCTTGGCTTGGCTAACTATTACAGAAAATTCATTGCTGGTTACTCAAAAAGGGCAGCGGCTTTGACAGATTTGTTGAAGAAGGGTACGAAGTGGGTTTGGTCTGAACGATGTGATGAAACATTTTAGAATTTGAAGGAAGCTATTGCATCTGAACCAATACTCAAATTACCTGATTTTGAGTTACCATTTGAAGTGCACACTGATGCGTCAGACAAAGCAATTGCTGGCGTGTTAGTGCAGGAAGGTCAACCTGTGGCCTTTGAAAGTAGGAAATTGAATGATGCTTAACACTCAACACATGAAAAAGAGATGGTGGCGGTGGTACACTGTCTGCAGGTTTAGAGAGTTTATCTCCTAGGTACTCGATTTGTAGTAAGAACCGATAATGTAGCAAATAAATTTTTCAAGACACAGAAAAAGTTGAATCCTAAACAAGCACGGTGGCAAAAATTCCTGGCAGAATACGATTTCGTGTGGGAACATAAGCCAGGAAAACACAACCATGTTGCTGATGCGCTGAGTAGAAAAGAAGTGTTTATTGCAGTATATTCAATTTCGAAACTCGAAACTGATTTGTATGATAGAATCAGGATGTGTGCTGCAAATGATTCATTGTATGTTAAATGGATTGGTCACGTGCAAGTTGGCACAATGAGACGGTATTGGATCGAGGACGATCTGCTCTATTTAAAAGGAGGGAGGGTCATTGTACCAAATTAGGGTAAATTGCGCAAATACTTAATCAAAGAGGCGCATGATTCTGCTTGGGCTGGACATCTAGGTGTTGAAAGGATGTTAGCCATACTGTCTCGTGTTTATTATTGGACAAAAATGGAAGACGATATAGAGGAATACGTCAGGACTTTTCATGTTTGTCAAGTTGACAAGACTGAATGTATGAAGGAAGCTGGTTTGTTGCAACCTTTGCCTATTCTTGAAAGGTCGTGGCTAGCAGTAAGCATGAATTTCATTTCTTGATTTCCTAAGGTAGATGCCAAAGCATCTATCATGGTGGTAGTTGACAGGTTTTCGAAATATGCTGTTTTTGTTGCTGCACCTGAACTATGTTCATCTGAAGTTGCCGCTGATTTATTCTACAAATATGTGGTTAAGTATTTTGGTGTTCCGGCTGACATCGTGAGTGATAGAGATACAAGGTTCACTGGTAGGTTTTGGACAGCTTTGTTCAATATGATGGGGGCTGAATTAAAATTTTCTACAGCAAATCATCCACAAACAGATGGGCAGACGGAAAGAATTAATCACTTGTTGGAAGAATACTTGAGTCACTATGTGACAGCAAGTCAACGGAATTGAGTGACATTGTTAGACACTGCGCAGTTCTTCAATAATCTGCACAAATTGTCTGCAACAGAAATGAGCCCTTTTGAAAATGTTTTAGGCAAATAGCCTATGACTCCACTAGATGTTACCAAATCTAAAAATCAGGGAAAATGTCCAGCAGCATACAGGGTTGCAAGTGATAGACTTGAAATGTTATCTGAAGCACGGGATAGCTTGCGCAAGGCTCAGCGGCGCATGAAGAAGTATGCTGATCAACATCGTCGCTCAGTTGAGTTCAATATGGGTGACAAAGTGTTACTGAAACTTACTCCACAAATATGGAAACATATTGTAAGTAAGAATAGACATCGGGGTTTGATTCTTAAATATGATAGTCCATTCGAAGTGGTGAAACGAGTGGGCAAAGTTGCTTATAGATCAAAGCTGCTAGAAAGGTTGAAAATTCATCCCACTTTCCATGTGAGTTTCTTGAAACCTTACTTTGCAAATGCAGATGATCCGGACAGAAACAGGTCACAGAGGGCTCCTCCATCAGTACCTACACAGTATGATGCTGAAATTGAGAAGATGCTTGATCACCGGGTTTTGGGCACAAGTAAGAAGAATACTAATACAGAATTCTTGGTTCACTAGAAAGGCAACAGTGCAGTTGATGCAATTTGGGAGAATGCAAAAGACTTATGGCAGTTTGATGCTCAAATCGAGGAATATTTTAAAACAGTCTCGATGAGGACATCGAGTTCAAGTGGTGCGGGTGGTCTGTTAGATCCGTAAACTACTTGATTTAACTACGTGCAGACATGTCAAGGACATGGCATTGGTCTTGACATGAATGGGGGCAAAACAGTGCAACACAGGTTCAAGGTGCTTGGGTGTTGGCAAGGCAACTTGAACATGCAAGGCTTACGTGCGGGCTAGAGTCATCGGCAAGGCAACGTGTTGGCTTGACAAGGCAAAGATGTGAAGACTTGACGATGGCAAAAACAAAGGAATTTCACGTGAATTGCTGAAATAAAACTAAGTGTTGGAGGGAAGCTAAAATATTCTAAAGTATTGGTAGCTGGCTGAAATATTCTAAGTGTTTGAATGTAGCCTGAAATATTCTAAGTGTTAGAATATTAATATTTCGTGTGGATAAAGATGTAATTGGAATTAGATTCTATCTTTTAGAAATATATCTGTTGGAAACTTAGTTTGAATCCTGTGATGACAATTGTCGGACAGGTGTCATTCTTAACAGCAGCATGTAACTGCCATGTGCAGAAATTTTATAAGGGTGGAAATTTCGTTTAAGGCTGTAGAGTGTGTTTCTGGACTTAGACAAATTCGTGAAGCCTTCCCTTTGTATTAATTATAAGATTAATAAAGGTTGGGACGAGTTCCTGTACATTCTGTCTGTCGTTTAACTTTGCTGCTTAAGTATTTCTATATTTCGTCAAATTTGTGGGAGTAAGATGATTGAGGTTTATATTTTGTGGATGATTTTCAAAATATTGATCTTTGATTGGGTTTGCGAATGCAGTGACCAAAGGGGTCAAAGAAGATAGTTGTTTTTTTCCATCTCTTGGTGAAACTCAATTCTGGTTTCCGATGTTAAAGTGGATTGACTTAAATTTCTAAAATCATTATTTTCTTTTATTTTTTAGTCTGAAACAAAAGGTAGAAATAAAATGTCATGTCCAACAAACTTTCGAATTCAAATTATTTTTTAGTATCACTATCATCTTCATAAAAAATCGAAGAAACATAAAAAGAAATTTACTCTCAGATTTTGAGGATCCCATAAGAGCGATACAGAACAAATAATTGAGGAAAAAAGAGTCAAAACACTACAAACCTACATTTCGGGATATTCCAAATATAGGAAAATTCTTATCAAGCAAAGAGCATATGAAAGTTTATATGATTATACCAACAAAATATCGGGTAGATAAAATCGTTTTACATTGTAAGGATTAATGGGAAACCTTGTTGATGCTTCATATTCTTCTTCAAAGTTGAAGAAGCATATGAAGCACCATCAAAGCTTCTCTTTAATCCTGAGAGTATCAAATGATTTTACCTAACTAACATTTTGTTGGTGAAATCAGATAAGTGTTTATGTGTTCTTTCCTTGATAAGAAGCTTCCCAAACTAGAAATATTTTGATATGAATGCATGTAGTGCTTTAACCCTTTTTTTTTCTTACAGGGGTCATTTTTCCTACTTTTTTGGTTTCTCAATGATCTGAGAGTTGACTTCGTGTTATTTTTTTAGGTTTTCCATGAAGATGGTATATAGTGATACTGAAGAATAATTTGAACTCGAATGTTTATCAAACACGACATTTGATCACCTCGAGGAAGGTTAAGCAAGAAAATTTTAGATGAAGATGTCTGAGGTGCAGTTTATAAAGCTTTTAATAGCCAACTCCTCGGTGTTAGAGAGAATGCTAATAGATTGATAGTTTGTTGATCAAGAACTTCGTGATACAAGATTAATTTTAAATGAAATATCAACATTTTTCGTGTGCATCACCTAAAGCAAAAATTGTCTATATAGATTTAAGATGATCTCAATATTTTGCTTAGAAGTTTAAACTCAAAAGGGAAAAAGAGATGTTGATTTAGTATTATCAAAAGTGACTCTGTGCAACTACCGAGATGTGTAAAACGGTAATTTAGTAAAAGTTTCCAAAAGTGACCTTAATGGTCATTACATTATCCACCACTAAAATCATGTTCGTCCTCGAAAATATGGAAGAAGAAGGAATAATAGACAACGTTATCAAAGCTCAGTTATGACCTACCAGCCGGTGTTCGTCTTTCCAAGTGAGCTCTTCCTTAAGACCATTAATTAAGATTAGCTACTAAGAACTGAACTTTCGAATAAAGCTTTTATGAATTCACAGAATAACCAATGAAGTCAATCTAAACTGAAACACTCTGGACTATAATAATCACCATGATGTTTTTTTTTCCAGAAAACAACAATCAAATCTTGAACAATACCACCTACCACCGAAGTGAAATTGAACTAACATTCCACATACTCATAATGCATAAATCATGATAGATTTTATTAAAATTCCCTTTCACAATACAATCTTTTCACGAGTTTAAGATATAAAAATTTGACTTTAGATATTGAGTACTTATTAAGGCTGAATCAAACTTATCTAACCCGTTTGAGGAAATGATAAAGTAAACACCCAACAAGCGATACACTTAAAATGTAGAACCTCTACCAACACTCTTAGACAATTATAACTCTTCATATCTCTTATATAAGTTGTCATAAGCAAGGTCGTGCATGTAGAATCATTAGTATACTTTAACTATTTACTTCCTTTTTGAATAAAAATTGAATACTTATTAGACTTACTTCAGGTGATGCTTGAACTTTTAAACTTAATTATATTGAATGGAAATTTGAATGATTAGGAATGTATTTGATGTTTGATTTTATTGTTCAATTATCACGAATGGATTGTAGTATAATTTAACTGGTGGTGTATGAAATAAACAATTTTATATTTATAAAATTGCAATCTTTTTACCACAGCAATCAGCAAAATGACCTAACTTCTTCAAAAAATTAATATTCTCTGCTATAGCAACCGGAGAGTACCTAATTAGTTATTTAATAAATTATTTATATATTCTGACCTCAATACTCGGAAAAATACTGAAATGATTATAAATAATTTATATATGCCGACTTACTGTTGTCGCAAGATATATTAATTCAAATATTTAAGTACTTAAATACTATGACAACTGTAGTCGGGATTTTCTAAAATTAATTAAGTATTATTTTAATATTTTTGCAACTACTGTAGTCAGTCATTTAGATAGTTTAATGGTCAGGACTAGTTTAATATATTTTCCGACTACCGTAATCGGCAAAGTCTTAATACCGTAGTTGTTAAATATTTTATGGCATTCAATATGCTGACTACCGAAAAAAAGTCAGAAAGTCGTCGAAAAACTCCAATTTCTACTACATTTTAACTATTTTTTCGGTCGTCAAACGATGAATGTCTAGTAGTTTGATAAAGCATAAAAGTTATTCGAACAAAATAGGTCTCTTGAGACATTACTAATATCTTGTGTCTTCTCACTGGATGAAAATTTTCAGTCACACCCTTTTCACTACATGGAGAATTATTTTGACTAGTCGGGGAAGGAGTTCGGCGACTAGTTGAATTCTTGTGTGCAACCAGCGTCCAATTTTTAGTTACATTCTTGGTTTAAACTTGCAAAACATGCTGCCCAGAATTTTTAGCATCTTCAACATCAGATGTCTCCATTAGTTTTCTTCCTTACACCATTAATTTTTGGCCTGAACCAACTCGCGGCACATCAACCCCAACCCTTGATGTTTTCCTTCTATATTCAGTAGTTGTTTGGACACCAATATTACTCCCAACACATCTATTGAGTGTGTATGATTTTGCTCAGAAGTGGCAACAACCAATTGTTGATCAACCTTTTTTTTTCATTTAATATTTCTCTCACATCACATTGATACTTTTCACTATTGATAGTACCTTTTGAAGAAACTTCAATTGTATCATCAATTTGTTTGTCGTTTTAATTTCATTTCCACATCAAACAACAATTATCTTTTTCATGATCTCGGTGCTTATAATAATTAAAATAAAAAGGTGGATTATCATATACAATCTCCTGAAAAACCTCATTCAACTTACCACATTTTCCATCCTCAAACTGCAATCTTATATGATTTGGAAGCTTTTCCATTAGATCAAGTATAACCTTGATCCTAGTTGTGCCGGGTCTTGGCTTTATTTGTGTAGCTTTATCTATAACTATTGGCTTTCCCTCTGCCGATGCTATAGAGAACAAAGACTTCTTTGCAAACAAATCTGGAGAGATAAGTTCGACAAAAAGAATCAAAACAACAACTAACGTCGTTTTCTACTTAGTATTATATCAAACGGACCATGGAAAAACCCTACATTGGTTCTCCTTTCCATGAAAGAACTCTCTACAATGGACACCTTCGAGTTTTTTAGTATTCAATCCACCTGTCTCTCTACATATAACACAAACCGAAACATATCGACTTTTCTTCTCAAATCTAGATTACGAGATTATATTAGATATGCAATCATTGTTGGATTAACTCCGCATAATAATGTGAGAAATCAAAGGAAAGGTATGGCAATTTCAACCAGTCATTATTTTATAATATTATAATCTTTGCGTTATTCTTCAATTGTGATGATATATTAGTAGTTTATATAATTGATTCCCAAATCACACGAGTCATAAATTTTTATTTTGAATTGGCACATGTAATATTATTATATAATTATCTATTGAATGTTGATAAAGAAGAAGAGTGATCCTAGAATGTAAGGGTGTAATGTAGTGATTCCTCATTCAACTTACCAGATTTTCCATCCTCAAACTGCAATCTTATATGATTTCGAAGCTTTTTGAATTAGATTAAGTATAACCTTGACCCTAGTTGTGCCGGATCTTGGTTTGATTTGAGTAGTTTTATCTATAGCTATTGGCTTTCCATCTGCCAATGCTATAGACAACAAAGACATCTTTGCAAACAAATCTTGAGAGATAAGTTCGATTAAAAGGATCAAAGCAACAACTAACGTCGATTTCTCCTTAGGATTATATCCAATGGACCATGGAAAAATCCTACATTGGTTATCCTGTCCATGGAAAAATTCCTCTACAATGGACACCTTCGAGTTTTTATTATTCACCATCCACCTCTCTAGATACATATAATACAAACCCAAACATATCGACTTTTCTACTCAAATCTAGCTTACGAGATTATATTAGATATGCAATTATTATTGGATTAACTTCGCATATAAATGTAAGAAATCAAAGGAAAGGTATGGCAATTTCAACCAGTGATTATTTTATAATATTATAATCTTTGCGTTATTCTTCAAATGTGATGATATATTAGTAGTTTATATAGTTGATACACAAATCACACGAGTCATAAATTGTTATTTTTAAATGGCACAAGTAATATTATTATATAATTATCTATTAAATGGTTATAAAGAAGAAGAGTGATTCTAGCATTTAAGGGTGTAATCTAGTGATCAATCAAATGAATTCAATCATAACGGTTTAATAAAATAAAGTAAAAATATACTCAACCTCATCTAACTCTCTGCTCTTAACATATTTTTATTTTATTTTTATATTTTTTTTTATTTTTTTTTTTAAATATGTAAATATATTTTTATAATTTTTTTCCTACTTTAGTATAGATCATATAAAAGACATAAAAATGTTATTTAAAAGTTCTGCAGCAAGTAAAGTTAACTTTTCTAAAAACGCACAACATCTGTACACTATTTCTTATTTTTCAGCAAATAATCTGTTCTCGACTAAGTAACCTGTCCTTGACTACTTTTTTTCTTTCTACTCTCTTCTAGGTCTTTCATATAAACTAATTCTTGTTTTCAACAAATCACATGTCCTCGACTAAATCACCTGTCCTTGACTCCTTTTTTTTTTCCTTTCTACTCTTTTCTAGGTCTTTCCGTTTCTCCATTCTCATTCTTCCATGTCCATGTTATCTTCACTCTGTTGGAATTCTGACTCCCAAATTTGCCTAAAGAACATGTATATTCTATATGTTCCTTTACATATTAGAGCAGTTACGTTTTGTAAAGCACATAAAATAATGACAGAATATACTATCGCAAAAAACCCCAACTCATAAAGGGTAAAAACCACGACCTACACCTCTGTAGGATTCAACTCCACTTCATAAACTCTTATCCTCAACAAAAGATTACAAACCAGTGTCTACTTCATTAACATCACGTAGTAACCCATCATACATTTTCCTATAAGGACACACCAAGACTTCTTCCAAATGTCTACTTGTACAATGGATAGATAGAGTCCCATTCGACCACCTACCCTAAGTAGCACACCCTTAAGAAGACTTAGTTCATATACATTCATTTGTGGGGGCTAGCTTTAACAAACATAGACCATGAGAGCTAGTCATGGAATCTCGGTATTAGCCCCTACCGATGAAAGATCCCCACTTGCCTAGGGTAGGGTCATTCTCTTAACCTTTACATGGATCTCCAATAGCTAAACCTATGTGGGCGCATAGTTAGGGGATAAGGAGATTCCTTATAAGTAATTCATCTCAACTCATGAAGAGTACTCTTTCAAAAGGTACATTGGATACAACATCTCTACTCACGAGGATGATCCACCCCTTCTTCCAATCCTCTCGGTGCTAAGCATAAGGCCCCACGGAGTTCTAGAGATTCAGTACATTCATTAGCTATAGGTTAAAGGATTAACATGTACTACATCGCAACTCACGAAATGTACTAATCTCTAGAGGTTACTAATACTACATCTCAAGTCATTGAGAGTATCCTTCCTCCAACATTTCTTTGGAAAAATCTTGGGAATAGGGAGGTTGATACTGAACACTTCATCTCAACTCACGAAGAGTGTCCACCCCATAATCCCCCTTCTTCATTCACTAAAGTTCTTAGGAATTGTAGTATTGGTGTTAGACACTTCATCTCTACTCACGAATGATGTCTACCCTAGAATCCGTCATTTTCATTAATTAACTTGATTCATTCAAGCGAAGTGTGTGTGAGAGTATATGTGAGAACACTCTTCACATAACCACCATATTCAGAACTTTGACTTCTACACATAATCATGCTACAATAATCATAATTCACACACTATCATGCTTCACATTCATATTATACCTCAGTTAGACAGCACATCTTCAAGACACACATTGACAACTTCACTATACAACTTGTTGACACCCAATTTTGGACATCCATAACATGAATTAATCATCGAGTTTCTTAATTCTAAACAATTTGAAATAATTAGATTTAATAAAGTTTAAATATTTTTAAGTTATTTTAGATTAATCCCATCAGTTTTATAATTTTAAGATAATATATATGATATACATAATTATATATATGATTACTACATTTTATGAATACTCGAAAATCGTCTCGAAAGATTTTACTTTGTTTAAATATTTTACTAGCTAGTTTAGTTATATAATATTTTGCATTTCATTCTATTTTTATTTTTTTTGCTATTTTTATTATAATCAAGTCGATTATGTTATTTCGTTCAAATTTAGAAGCTTATTAATTAATTTATTTATAGCCAAATAGCACAACCAAATCGATTTTGGGCCTTTTCTTATACAAAAAAACCCAACCCAATATCCTTTACTTCCAGCACCCCAATCCAATATTCCCCCCATTCTTTTCCAAAAGGACCCAGCCCAACCCCATTCTAGAAAACACAACACCAACTATGAGCACAACAATCCAAATGCGTACCACCGACCCGACACCTGCGCGTGTTTGTCATCCAACGCGACAAGCTCAAAAAATCGACCAAGACTACAGGAAATCGGGAAGTCCAGTACTGACTCAACCCAATCGCGCGTCGTTTGCTCATAGAATCGGACGGATACCATTCTCATTCCGTTGAGAAAGGTACGAATTCTAGCTGTTAGCAATCTCCTCTCTTAAGAAGGGAATCAAAAAAATTTTGAATTTTGGAATTGGTCCTGATTTCCCTCCATTTTCTCAAAAAATCTCCTCTATTTGAGCCCTCGTCTGACTTTTTTTTTTGGAAAAAGTTTTAGGGAAAAAGGAGCCAAAATATTTTTGGTAGAGCAGAGAAAAAAGGTTGGAAGAAAATTTTTGAGAAGAGGCGATAAAAATCAACTATTAAGTTTTCTTTCAAGTAATACTAAGGGAAAAGCTTCAAAAATAGATAAAAGATACGTTTAAAGAATGATAACAGGGAAGTCCTAGTCTAGTTCGATTCCTTTGTTTTCATTCGGCATAAGCTCAGTTAGAGCTCTAGGTTGTTGTTCGAATCCGAGTCGCGTGGTGGTAGAAGCTCAGCTCATCTTTCTCCCGTTCGCTACCCTAACAAAGGTAAACGTCTCTTCTTAGCTTTGTTTTTTGTGGGATTCGTAGTTGTTCTATACTTTCCGTTTAGTTGTTCTTACTGATATTTTAGTTATTCTATATTATGGTCGATTAAGTATACACTTCGTCTTGCCTAAAATTTATGTTACTCTCTCATGTTCTTAGTGATATTTTAGTTCATGTTTAGTTTTGGTGCTAGCTGATTAGTTTTAGCTATGTTGATCACATTCTAGCGTGTCTTTCTCAACTTTGACTATATGACTGTAACTTGTCTTGGGCCTTTTCTTTGGGTAGAACCGACTTTCCTTAGCCTAGCCAATTTATTTATTAAAATTGATTTTCAATAAATAGCATAGTGTTTTAGTCTTCTAAGCTGGTTTGAAATCTAATTTTTTGACTGTTTGTTGACATTAAGTTCTCTTGCTTACTTTGTTATTCAATTACTAGTCCCAAAGATTTCTTGTGGTAAAGAAGTTTTTTTTTTTTATGTTATTTATGTATCTAAAATGTTTTCAAGATTAGTAAGATATTTTCATCATTGTTTAAATTGGTAGCTATGTCCTCTTCTTGTTCTTGCATTCAATGGAGGTGTTAATGTGTTTGGGATAGATTTTGACTAATTTTATAATTGGTTCAAGTCCTATGTGATGATTAAGCTTACTGAAGTTTTAGTCCAAAAAGATCTAGAATAAGCTATGTTTATATTCTATTCCCCAGTTACCGTCTGGTGGGCTTCTTGAATATTGTATTTAAACACGAGAATTAGTAGCTGTTGGGATTTGAGTTCATGTTAATATCAGTCTATCTTTAACAGTTAATCCACTTCTATTTGAATTAGTTCTTGCCCTTACTTTATATGTGTGGAATATGAGGTCTAACTAATACATGGGAAGTCTCTTTCTTTATTTTTTCTAATTGATAGATAATTATATAGTTAAATATTTGGTATAATTTCAGCAGCTTGTACAATGTCACTTAGAGTTTTGTGTTGCTTTGTTTGCTTGGTAAGATCTCTCGTGTGTTAATCGATTGTCTCGTTTAAGTTAACTATCATCCTAGTACTATTGTTAATCTTTTTTTTTGGAATAATACATATATTGGACCCTAAACTTGGCTTCAAATTTCAACTTTCACCTCCAACTTTCATAATGAACAAACAAGCACTTTAACTATCCAACTTTAAAATAAATAAACACATGAGTCCTACATGGCAAAATACACTTAGGACACCACGTAGGACGAAAAACGATATGTAGGATGACATGTAGGACATGTGTGTGTCTATTTGTTCAACTTTATACAAGTTCAAGTGTCTACTTGTGCATACCCAAAGTTGAAGGGCATAAATGTAATTCGAAGCCAAGTTAAAGGGCATATTTATGTATTATGCCTTTTTTTTTCTTGTGCATGAGCGCTCTCTTGTCTCGAGCCTGTATTAAATGTGCAGTTTTTTGTAGATTCTTGTTCAAAGTCTAAGGTCATTCATATGTGCGCGTTAACGACTTAAGTATGAGTTTATTGCTGAAAAATCGCTCTTTCTTCAAATACTCTCTAAGTGCTAAATTTTTTAGTGTTGAATTGTACTATTTTTTTAAAGGAGTAGTATGTGAGACTTGCCTATCATGTTTATTTTTTAGCTCGTTACGTTTCCTCCCAAGCTTATGCATATTCTAGTAATGTCTGTAGGTTTCTTGTTTGCTCACCTTTTACTTCATTCTCATAAAAAAATATTGTTCATTATAATATTTCATGTAGTTAAATGAAGTTTTATTTTGATCACTTTCGTGCATATAGCTAACTACCATGTTAATCAATTTAGTTTTAACGATCAGCAAGTTCTTTAGTCATTTTTTTAGCTTTCCGTTTGGCCTTATATGATTTCCTTTAATTATGTTATAAGTATATATGTCTCATTTTTTCCCTTTATATAATTAAGTATGTTCTTTTTTACTGTCCGTTTTGATTAGGTCGTATGTTAATGTTCCTTTCCCTTTTTATGCATGTAAAAACCATCCGAGTTCGCCATGAACTCTTGCCTCCCCACTTGCATTTCGAGAGAGCCGTAAATTCTCAAATTCTCCATCGAATCTCCCAACCTTAAAATCGATGAACAGATCCCCCAAAATTAGAGGATATGAAGTCAATTGAAGAGTTGAAGTCGTTTGGCTAAAAGCCAACTTTTGTTTTATTTAATGTTGTATTTTGTTAAAATTGGGACTAAGCCCTTGTAATCATTGTATTATTTTGCTAGAACTTATGACAGGTGCAAAATTGAAATGGGTCAAAAACCCAAAGAGAAATGGGTCAAAATACCGGTCCAGGCGGACAGAAACCGAATTTGAACCCAACTCTCTCTCTCTCTCTCTTTCTCTCTCGCTCTCTCTCTCTCTCTCTCTTTACTTTATCGTTTACTTGCTGATTGATACCTATTATTAGTATTAGGGTTAGAAAAAATTCAAATCCCCCACAAGACGTCACTTTGTTTTAACGACTCGATTAGATCAAATAAGTAAATATGCTTAAAATAAATTTTACAAATTAAAATTCACTTAGATAGTAAAATTAGTACTTCCTTTTTTCAAACAACATCAAATAATTTTTATCTCAAAAATTAAGTTAAAATATTTTTAGCCAAATAAGTTAGTTGTTGGATAATCGCGATTTAGCGAATATTTTAGGTGCCGTAAAAACCTTCCTAAAGTATAAATAAGAATCTCTAAACCCCCTTTTAAGTTTTCAAAATGATTTTCTGTTTAAGACTTCTGAAAATAAAAGTTTTCTTGATTTTCCTTTAAAAATTAAGTGGCGACTCTAAAAAAGTCAAAAACCTATAAAAAACTTATTTTCCGAAAACGAATTAAAACACAAATCATGCTTATACATTATAACATCTCAATGTCTTCAATGACATAATGACAATACACACACATAAGATAAATTCAATAATATCTAAAAAATATAGATCAAACTTATCCTTCATGCAAGCCTTTGCCACCTTTTCTCAATTCTCCGAAAAATCATCATAATAAAGCACAAAGGTAGTAGGTAATTCACAATACTACATAAGAAACACTTCTCTAGCATTATCTAATCATATACATTAAACACACTTCATAATTTAAAAATTGAGGATTTGCATATTCATGGGTTTATTGATTTTTTGGCCATAAAATCATTAACTAACATTGAAAAATATCATATTTCTTTCATTAAAACATTTTTATGCAAGAACCCATACTTAAATTCAAAATAGAAGAATTTAGGAATTTGAAACCCTTTTTGAAAATTCTTTGGATTGGCTGCTTGCATAAGAGAAAAATAAAGGATGAACTATAATACGTTGTATGAAGTAACCCACGATATTTGGTGAAGAAATCACCCAAAACCTTCAATCCAAGTTCTACCTTGAGTTAAAGCTTAAATGGGGTTTTGAGAGAGTTTTTCTTGGGTGGGAGGTTTTGATTTTCAAATGTGAAGACTAACATTGGTTCTAGGAGTATAAACTAACTTAAAATACCTAAAAACCCCTAAAACAACCGTCAATACCTTTTAAAATACTTGTGATGAATTTACCAAAACACCCTAAGCATGGCCGAATCGCATACAACTTTTGCAGGCTTACAAACGACGGACTCATCTACTGGGCGTCTTTTGAATGAAGATTGAAACAAACACAATAACTACCAACTAATCGTCATATTAATTACTGAATAAATTACAACGACTAAGATTACAGAGAACTAATGAACTGCAAGGAAGACATGAGAAGAGAATTACAGAAGAAAATAGAGACGAGAATTAGGGACACGATGCAACAATGATAGTCTAAACTAACTACGCCTAGAGATAATAGATTTATATTCGAAACTTGCTATTCCACTTGCCGCATATTTAGATCACACTTTACCCCCACATTTTGTTAGACGAAGTCACCAAATCTTTTAGATGGTATATTCACAAAATTACTCCTTCTAGGCTGAATAAAATTATCTTCCGATTTAGCCTCGTTGTCCTTCGCGTCATTACTCTAGCTTTCCTCCACATCATCACTCTGTTTCATAACAAAGACCCATCCTGCTGGGCGTCATTTATTTCAGAGAGTCATTTCTTGGGGGCTTAGCTCCCATAACTAAGTGTTGATCTATGCCCCCAAACGATGGGGCGTTGATATACCGTGGTTTCACGGTATTATTAATACTTTTTCCTTAAGTTTAGTGTGTCCAAAAGCCTTTTTGTGCTAATTTTTATATAAGTTTCTCCTTATTTGCAGGAAATCTGTTCAAAGATGTATGCGGAGGTTTTTGAGCAAAGAAATGCAGAAGAGACCACCTACGGAGCTTGTGACGGTCCCTCATGCTTGTGACGGTCCGTAGGTGGCAGCGTAGTGCAGCTGCTGAAGGAAGATGGGGAAGTCTGACCAAGTGTGGGGTTACGGAGTCCATGACGGTCCGTCGTGTCTATGACGGTCCGTCCTGCAGGTTCGTCATGAAGTTCAGAGAAGTA
>NC_028645.1:68154142-68154492 GCF_001406875.1 Solanum pennellii
AGCGAGTGTTGAAAAGTAATCCTTATACTCAAACTGAAATCATTGTGTGAAAAATGAGGATTTTGTTTCAAAGTGAGGACACTAGTTGCAATACCGGAAATATTAGCATCTCGGTGAGAAATTGAAGATGATAGGTGTTAGTGCATGGTGAGTCAGTGTCATGTTTTGATCCCACATAATTCAAGCCTAATAGTGATAGCATGCATAGATATGATGACATTAATCGGGATTGATAGACAAATGATTGCAAAGGATAAAACATGGATACTATTGTACAAAGATTTTGTATTGAGTCATAGTGCGTCGCTTGAGGACAAACAACGAATTTAAGTTGAGGGTGTTGATATACC
>NC_028645.1:68154931-68169779 GCF_001406875.1 Solanum pennellii
TCACTTTGCATGCAAGATACTAGGAAAGAATTGTTATAGTTAGAATTATCAAGTTATGAACCTGTGGGGAACACGTAAACCCTAGTTACTTTGATTAATTGATTAAACTCCAACATTCAAAGTTGTTAAGTGTCTCTCTCAATTTCGTTAGTTATTTTTATTCATTTAGAAATAGAAACCCCCATTTTATTGTTTTTGCTTTCCAAGGAAGTCATTGACCGAACAATAGTAATAATAGATTGAAGTTAAGTCTAAACTATTTTCCTCGTGGGAACGATCCCAACCTCACTAGTTGGGTTATTTACTTGACACGACCGCTTTACTTCTTATTTGAGAAGTAAGTTTGAGCGTATCAGGTGTCATTCAATCTTGCCCGTCGACTTCGGTCGCCATTTGGCTAGTACTTGACAGCTTTCTTGCAAAGTGTTGGGTCCTCCTCAAGGACCCATAGGGTGTCCCTTAGGAGTCGTACGTGGACGTCAAACCCTAAGCATTCTCATCTAGATCTTAGGATCCTCTCCTTTCAAATAGAACCCCAAAAAATACATAAAACATGCAAAGACACACAAGCATATAGACGTCTAGTTTCACCTAATTTCCTCTAACGCTAAAAGTTTTTATTGTAATACATTATTAACTCATGAAACACATGCGAAGTTCTAGTTTGACCTATTTCACTTTGAGGGTCATTACATATTTATTATGAAATTTTATAATTTTTTGTTTATTTGATAATACTGAATAAACAATTGGGGCTATTTTAATAGTTTTAGAACTTATGAGATTTTAATGTTTATGAGAAAATATACAACACCAAAACTTCATATCACATATCCAAACTGATGGTGTAATATACCACAAATACAATAAATTAAAGTTGAAATAAATTGAACAAAAATGTATAACGAAATCTTTAGGCTGAGGCACAGATATCTCGCTCTCTTTAAGGAGACTCAATCCCACTGCGGCATAATATACACCGGTCCAGTAGTATAACTCTTGATTTTTCCCCTCCAAAATACAACAACCCAACAACAATGTATAACTCAAACAACTCTAGATTAGTTGAAAAGTCCAAAGCTCCACAAAAGAACACCTCCTTCAACATATAATACTCTCTTTTGTATAGTGAATATAATTGAAGACTTAGAATATTTTCTATGTCTCAACTCTCTCTTTTGCTACACAAACCTAAATATAATACTACTCATCTTTTTTACTCTATATTTTCTTTCATGTCTCTTGTTTCTTCTTGTATCTCAATACAAATGAAGACTACACTATTTATAGGTGATTAATTCTTCCTTGCAATGAATAGGAGATAGTGGATAATAAATTTGCCAAATGAATGACTCAAATGTTACATAAGTTACAAGACATAAATATAGAATAATGGATGAAATGAAGAGTTGGTGGTTACATAAGTTACTAAACACTAATGATCACTTTCTTCCACAATTGATGATAGTAAAGAGGCACAAATGTAATGTTTATCAATAGGCATAACATGATATATAATGTGACATAAAATATATATTTTTTTAAATATTAAAATGTCACACCAACAATCCCGCACTCGTTTTAATATTAAGATAAGAGAGTTTTTCACAACTTAGTTGAAGGTAGACTATTATGCATAATGAAGGTATGCTCTGCTTTGAACCTTCAGTTTGTAAAACAATGACCTTTACTCCAGAGTCAGTAGTGGTCTCAGATTTAAACTATGAATGCTTAATGGAAATAAAAAATTACAGCTTACACACAATAATGAATGTGTTGACATAAGCTTTAATAGCTTACACGTTACGACCTTGTGCTATCCCGGTTTCATGAGTGTTTTTGAGAATAAGCCCATTCTTATAGAAAGTGACCTACTTTCATATTCACATAGGTGAAATCTGTCAAGGGTGCTCCTATAATTTGACACCCCACTCATACGACATACAAACTTTCATTAAGAGTTTAAATTAACAGTAGTGCATCTCAAAAAAAGTAACATATGATTTGTTTTTCTCATTGAACCTGGTTATAACATCTGTAGTGCCCAAGTTGGGTTTCCTCATATATGACTAAGAATTTATGTGCTTCAGACTCTTTATCTTGCTAAGGCCTTGGTTCTTGAATCTGCAAGATTATCACAACTTTAATACAATCAACATTGATGGTATACCGACAATCAATATGATCTCACAATATTATTATTTTCTCCTCATGAGTCTAAATTTACCGTTATAATAACGATTTTGTATTCAACAACTATATTGGTGCTTTCACATTTGTTCTAAATTAGAAAAATTATTTTCTCAAAATAAAGTGTTTCAATTCACTTTTCCCTACTTGAAGTTTAATTTATTTATTGTTTTTACTTCAACCTTTATAATAGTGATAGCAAAAAGTAATTTGCTTTTCTCATCCCACTAAATAACACCAAATTTTTTTTCTCATCTAGTTTGCTTCTAACTTAAAAGTACTTGTACAGCAAACACAATATCAAGACAAGTTGTTAGTCACAACTCATATTTTTATTAGACTAGCAAACTCCATTTGTTTTTATTTATCACAACTTTCTTACACAATTGAATCAAAAGGAGTTGCAAGACTCACACAACCAACAAAATTGCATTTCATAATTATTTCCATATTATGTGACTTGACAAGGAAAATTTCATCACATGTTTTATTGTTCTTTTTTATTTCAAGAATGAAATTTATATCAACATAACATTTCATGTTAAATGACTACTTAAAATGATTTTCATAATTTATTTAAAATTCTCATCTTATATCTAAACATCATCACATTATAGCCAAATAATAACATGTGTTTTATTCCACAATTAATATATATGTACTTGTAACACTCTTTTAGAGCATTTTTTCGAAGATGCAAAAATTACAATTTCACAATAATTTTTTTTATTTCGTGAACCCCCACTATTTCAAGAAATCAAACATCATTTTTTCATGAAAAGTAGATTCACTTTATTCCTTAAAATATAAGGTAAATTTTTTTCTTTACCTTTTCTCCACTTTTGAGCAAGCAGAAAAATACTTACCGTACACATCTTCTTTTCCATCTCTTGAAGAGAACGATGTTTGAGCGGAATGATGATGTAACACCCCATATCCAAAAAAGACTAAAAACAAGCTTTTGAGAAATATCTGCAGGTGCAACCAATGGTTTCCATCAACGGACCGTATCCTAACCCACGGTCCGTCCTGCACATCCGTCAATGTAGTAAGAAACTCCCAAAAATCTCAGCCCAGGAAAATTAGGTTAAGTCCTGATCGACGGACGGACCTACGGTCCGTAGGTCAGACTACTGTTCGTAGTTTGTGACCAACGATCGACAACACATTTACCCACTCTCTGCTACAAATCACGGTTGACCAGAAGGAACTATCATTCGATCTACAGTCCGTAGGTCTGACCGTAGATCAAATTAGCAGACAATTTAGGGGGAAATGCAGTTGGGTAAACTTCAATTGCTCATAACTCTTAGAAAAAATGAATTAGGTGTCCCATGACATACCCACAGATAGATAATTGAATTATCTTTCCATAGCCACCGACCTTGCTAAAATCAGACCTCCAAGTAAAAATTTATGCCCATTTTACTATAAGCCATTCGAACAGACCCAAACGACGGACCGTCGATGGAATGACGGACCGTCTGTCTAGATCATTGTTTTGTCCGACTACAACTAACCTAGGGGTCTTTTGGTATTTTCCCACTTTGTTTAAACCCCAATATACATCGTTTTGACCCTAAATAATAAGATCTAGTCAGTTTAAGCGTAGAAACATAACTAAAACTCACATAAGTCAAATCATTAATCAAAAGCTTAGAAAAATAGAAGCAAGAAAGGAGAAAAGGCGAAGAACCCTTTTCAAGAACTCAACAAGTTTCCTGCAGGTCTAGCCCCAAAATCTGAATATTTCTTCGTGAATTTCATCACCAGGTATGTGAGATTTCACTAGTGGATTTCTTTCACCCATTGGGTCCCTAATTTTCAATTAGTTCTTGGTTCTCTTTTCATTATTAAAACTAGGGTTTCTAGAACTTCGATAGAACTTCATGTAGTCGTGTTCACTGACCATAAGAGCCTTCATTATGTGTTCACCCAGAAAGAGTTGAATCTTCTCCAGAGGAGATGGATTGAGTTCCTTAAGTATTATGATATTAGTGTGTATCATCATCCTTGTAAGGCGACTGTAGTAGGAGATGCTCTTAGTATATTATCTATGGGTAGTGTAGCCCATGTTGAGGAAGAAAGGAAGGAGCTAGCGAAGGATGTTCATAGTCTTGCTCGCTTCGAAGTTCACCTTATGAGCTTATCAAACAATGGTGTAATAGTTCAGAATAGGGCAGAATCTTCTTTGGTAGTGGACGTTAAGGAAAAGCAAGACAGTGATCCAATCTTGCTTGAATTTAAGGGTGCAGTCCACAATCAGAAAGTGGAGGTTTTCTCCCAATGAGGAGATGGTGTACTTCGTTACCAAGGTAGATTGTGTGTTCCTTATGTGGGCGAGTTGAGACAGTACATTCTTGCAGAAGCCCATATCTCTACGTATTCTATTCTTCCAGGTGCCACTAAGATGTACTGTGATCTGCGAGAAGTCTATTGGTGGAATGGCATGAAGATGGATATAGAAGACTTTCTGAGTAGGTGCCCCAATTTCCAGCAAGTCAATGTAGAACATCAGACACCATGAGGTATGACTCAACAGATCGATATTCCTACTTGGAAGTGGGAAGTTATAAATATGGATTTCATCACAGGGTTACCTCGTACTCGCAGACAACATGACTCCATTTGGGTGATTAGTTGATAAAATTATTAAGTCTTCTCGCTTCTTAGCTGTCAAGACTACAGATTCGGCAGCGAACTATGCAAGGCTTTACATTAACGAAATTGTGAGGTTGCATGGAATTTCTTTGTTTATCATCTCAGATAGAGGTCCTCTATTTACCTCTCATTTTTGGAAGTCATTTCAGAAGGGTCTTGGTACTCATGTTAACCTTAGAACAACATTCCATCCACACAAAAATGGACAGGCAGAGTGTACCATTCACACCCTAGAGGATATATTGGGAGCATGTTTGGTAGATTTCAAAGGTAGTTGGGATGATCACCTTCCTCTTATTGAGTTTGCCTACAACAATAGCTAACATTCCAGCAATCAGATGGCACCTTGTGAGGCTTTATATGGCTTAGATGTATATCTCCTATTGGTTTGTTTGAAGTAGGTGAAGCAACTTTGATAGGGACAAATTGAGTAGTTTAGGATATGGAGAATGTCCAACTCATTAGATACAGGCTTAAGACAGCCTAGAGTCTTCAGAAATCTTATGCAGATGTAAGTAGAAGGGAACTAGAGTTCCAAGTTGATGAATGGGTTTTATTAAATGTCTCACCTATGAAAGGGGTGATGAGGTTTGGCAAGAAACGAAAGCTTAGTCCTAGGTATGTAGGACCTTACAAGATCTTGAAAAGGATTGACAAGGTGACATATGAGTTAGAGTTGCCAGCAGAATTAGCAGCAGTGCATCCGGTCTTCCATATCTAACTCTTGAAGAAGTGTTTGGGTCATCCAGCCTCTGTAGTTCCATTAGAGAGTGTGGTGGTGAAAGATAGTCTTTCTTATGAAGATGTACCAGTTGAGAGTCTTGACCGTTAGGTTAGAAGGTTGAGAAATAAAGAAGTTTTTTCAGTCAAGGTTTTGTGGAGGAGTCTGTCCGTAGAGGGAGCTACTTGGGAAGAAAAAGCAACCATGAAGCCAAGTATTCTTACCTTTTTCCTTCTGATTCCACTCCAGATTGAGGTAATAGTTCCTCTTAAATTTTTCAGTCATTCATGCGTGAATTCAGTCTTAGAATCATGTTCCCTCAGTTATGCTTGCATTTTTAGCATATTTGCATGTTCTCGAAACTCAATTCATTCAGAAACTCAGTACTCAGTGTTTACTAGTAGGGATTGCAGCTCTCTCCCTCTAATCCAGCTAGTTTAGTCTTCATGCGAGGACGAATGGTCCCAAGGGGGAGATAATGTAACACCCCGTATCCAAAACACACCAAAAACCATCTTTAAGAAAAATATGCAGGTGCAACCAATTGTGGACATCGAATGACCGTAGCCTGACCAACGTTAATATGGTCAGAAACCCCTAAATAATTGAATTAGCTTTCCATAGCCACCAACCCGTCTAAAATCAGACCTGCGAGTAAAAAGTTATACCCATTTTAATAAAGGCCTGTCGAATAGACCCAAACAACGGACCATCGATGGAACGATGGACCGTCTGTCCAGGTCGTCGTTTTGTCCGACAACAATTAACCCAGGGGTCTTTTGGTCTTCTCCCACTTCATTTAAACCCCAAGATACGTCATTTTGATCCTGAATCATAAGATTTTAGTCAGTTTCATCCTAGAAATACCTAAGTCAAATCATTAATCAAAAACATAGAAAATTAGAAGCAAAGAAAGGAGAAAAAGGTCAAGAACCCTAGTCAAGAAGTCAGAAAGGTTCCCACATTTCCTGCCCCCAAAATCTGAATATTTCTCCAAGAATTACATCAACAGGTATGTAGGATTTCACTAGTGGGTTCATTTCACCCATTGGGTCCCTAGTTTTCAGTTAGATATTGATTATATTATCATGATTAAACTTAGGGTTTCTACAACTTCGATAGAACTTGATGAATTTATTAAATATATGTTCCAAATTAGATTGTAAAGTTATTGTTCGATTTATCGCATGAATTTCAGAACCCTAGCTATGTATTTCTTTAGTTCTTGAATTACACATGCTAGGTCAGATATTTCAATTATTCAATTATACATGCCTCAGTTATTAATGCATCATTATCAAATTAAACGTTGCATTCTCAGTTTTGCATGTTCAGTTTTGAGTTATCCAGTATTTACAGGAACTCAGTCATAATTAGTTAAAGATAATTCATTGGGAGTAGCAAAATAGCGAGTTGGACTAGGGTTCAGCGTACCCAATTAGTCCCAGAACTACTAGCCAAGTAGGTTGTAACTCCCCTTTGTGGGCAATCAGTTTAGTGATCATGCCATCATGTCTTTATACCTTTGAAAGGGTATATGGGGTCCTCTCGATGGGGAGTATACATCAGACTCCACATTCAGCTCATGTGATTTTAATATCGGTTATTAGTAGCTCCCACAGTTCACTCAGACTCTCTTGCATTGACCATTTATTAGTATATTTTGTATTCAGTTTCAGCATGTTATAAATTAGCCATTGCATTCAGTTAGTATATCATGTTCATATTATTATACTTGCTTTTTTGTACTTGTTCAGTTATGTTTTATTTCAGCTTTATTCTATCCTACATTCTCAGTACCTTCAAAGTACTGACGCATATGTGCACTACATCATTTTCATTGTGTTGTAGGTCTCCATTTATTTTGCTGGTGCTTAAGATATTTTATATATATCAATATAAAGTAAGATTTGACCTATATATAATGTAATTTTCGAAAGAAAGGTGTTCTTCCGACTGTAGTTGCGCCACTGATCATCAAGATACTTCAATTTAATATAAGTGTGTTTACGAATAATTTCTAAAATGCACATCTACATACTCATTTAAGAGGGTCTATTCCAGATGTGCATTTTCGAGGATGGATTGTTTAATGAAGCCAACTTAAACCAAATTAAGATGTTTAAATGTATATTTTGAAGTTGAAAGTTTAGTTCAATTGAGATCAATAAAGATTTTTCTTTGTATACAAAGTGTGATGAAGTTAGCAAGTGTGATGAAGTTAGCATTATTATTTAAAATTTATGTATCAACACTTATAATTAAAGTTTTCTACATAGGAAGTTTTCCATTTTGAATGAATTTAATTTTCAATGTGATTTAACACAACTACTAGGGAACAAATCAACATAAGTTTTATTTATTTAGTTAGTTTATTGAATTTGTATTAAATTTTATTTAGTAGAGCAACATATCTATGATATTTCGAATTATAGAATTTAATATCTTTTTGAATTATTTTTGCTATAATAGTCAAATTATATTATTTAATTGGACTAATATTGTTATAGGCGTAAAACAACCAATCGTTATAAAATTAAAAAAAGTGTTGAAACAAACAAGATTGTTACAGTGAAGTCTGATTATTGTAGTTTGGTTATGTAGGGGTATTTTCGTTTTTGATGGCTAATTTTTTTTTGGAGAAGTTCGAAGATAAAATCTTGATTGATACTACATTCACATTGTTACAGGTGTTGTCTTGTTTATGTTTAGGAATTCATTTATAAGGTAGCGCTATTGAATATGAAGAGAACAGAGGCAAAACTATAGGAAAAATTTCTTAAGGTGTTACAAAGGAAAATTAGAAACTTATTTGGAGTTTGACCTCGATCATAGTGAAGAGTTTTAGAATAGTCATGTACAGAGAAAGGTCATAAATTTTACTTTCTTAGAATAAGATTTTTTCACACAAAATACTTATGGAAATGAAAAGAGCTTTTTGGTACTGAATGAAAAAAGTACCATTAATAAAATGAAAAGAGCTTTTTGGTATTGAATGGAAAATAACCATTAATTATATTACAACAACAATATATCTTAGCCTTTTGATACTTGAATGAAAAATACCATTAATTATATTAATATATCTAGTTAAAGGTCAAAAAAGGGTCTAACGTGCATATATTTAGTCAAAGATAAAAGTGTAGAATGTACACAAATCATTTGTCGTATTACAATAAAAATACAACAATACATCTAGTCAAAGGTCAAAAAAGAATTAAATATCTTTTTATCTAATAAAAAATAAGAGCGTAAAATACATACAAGATTCGACTATATATATCCCGTCATAAGCAGAAGTATAGAATGTACTGAGAAAGGTATTATGTCTGAAGTAAGAAACTCAATACACATAGTAGTCTTGAAAACAAAGGAACAAAATTCCCCTATTCTTCCTCGAAATTTTATTTTGTAGGCTTCATTGTTAGTATAATAAAAAAATTACAATTGTGTCAATTCGTCATTCCTGCCTTTCTGGACTCCACTCCATTTCACCCATGATTATAGGTAAATCAACAAAAAATTATTTGCTCAATTTTGTCCTCAAGTTTGGCCCTTTTGTTCTTCTCAATTTGATTTATACTATTGTTCTTTCTATAACTATTTTTTTTTTGAATTCTAACATCAGTTTTAAGTTTCTCTTTTTGTCTATTCAGATCCTTGACGAATGTTTTACAAATTTTTATATACCTCTATAGAACCTGTTTCCTTTTAATAAATGTATAAAATCATATTCTAAATTCCTCTAAATAGCTAAAGGCTAGATTGCTTATTCTTGATTAAGGTTAAAGACTTGGAAGAGTTCAAAAAGTGTCTCATGATTAAAACTCTGATAAAAGTTATTCAATATTTACTTTTCTATTTTTTTTTAAAAAAACATTACTTTTTCTTTTTCGATTAGCATTATATTACATAGTTTTTTTTAGGATTTTTGAATTTTAATACTAGTAAAATTATTGATTTTATGTTCTAAATCTAAAAAAATGAAACAACTTCTTATGTTTATTTATTTTATTACTAAAAATAAAAAGATTTTAGTAATTGCAAACTTGAACTAGAGGAAAATATTCATTATTTTTCTTAGTAGGTTGAGATCTATAAAACAAAGAGAAATCTGAAACAAAAGGTAGGAATAAAATGTCATATCCGACAAACTTTCAAATTCAAATGATTCTTCAGCATCACTATCATCTTCATACAAAACCTAAGAAACATAACAAGAAGTCGACTCTCAAATTTTGAGGATCCCAAAAGAGCGATAACTAATCCATATTTATGGGAAAAAAGAGTCAAAATTCTACAAACCTACATTTTGATATATTCAAAATGTAGGAAACTTCTTATCAAGCAAAGAGCATATGAAAGCTTCTATGATTCCACCAACAAAATATCGGAAAGATAAAATAGTTCAACATTGTTAGGATTAAAGGGAAACCTTGTTGGTGCTTCATATTCTTCTTCAAAGTTGAAGAAGAATATGAAGCACCAACAAAGCTTCCTTTCAATCCTGATATATCAAATGATTTAACCTACCTAACATTTTGTTAGTGAAATCAGATGATCATCCGTGTGTTCTTTCCTTGATAGGAAGCTTCCCAAACTTGAAATATTTTGATTTGAATGTTTGTAGTGCTTCAACTCTCTTTTTTTTTTCTTATAGGGGTTATTTTTCGTACTTTTTTGGTTTCTCAATGATCTGAGAGTTTACTTTGTGTTATATTTTTTTAGGTTTTTGATGAAGATGGTATATAGTGATACTGAAGAATCACTTGAACTCGAACGTTTATAGGACAAGACATTTGACCACCTCGAGTAAGTTAAGCAAGAAAATGTTATATGAAGAATGTCTGAGATAAAGTATATCTTTGTTATCCAACTCCCCTGTGTTTGAGAGAATGCTAATAGATCGACCGTTTCTTAATCAAGAACTTCCTGACACAAGATTATAGTTTTTCATTGAGATCTCAAATTTTTTTTGTCTGCATCACCTACAGCAAAAATTGTCTATATAGATTTAAGCTGATCTCAATCTTTTGCTTAGAAGTTTAAACTCAAAAGGGAGAAAGAGATGTTGATTTAGTATTATTTATATATGTAATAACCCGGAAGGTCATTTTTTGAAATTTTTATAAAATTACCGTTTTACCCATCTCGGTATTGCGCGGAGTCACTTTTGATCAATTTGTGAAGTTGGGTCAGAAATTTTTGAGCTATTTGTTAATTAGAATTGTTTAATTACGGGTGTTTTAAAATAATTAATTTTAATTAGTAGCTAACGGCTAAGTGCATACTTTATTTAAAAATCCAATAGTATTTGGCACAAATATATTAAAATAAATAAATAGGGTTAAACAATTATATGCAAAATTAATTAAGAAGCGAGAGGAGTATAGTGAGAAAAATATTTGTGCGACACTGACAAGAGGAAAACGACCTCCAAGTAAGGAAATCTTCACTATTTATGCCTTCTTATCTTATCTCCGCAAATCAGTAACATTGTATACATGCGGAAATAAGATAAGAAGGCATAAATCGTGAAGATTTGCTTACTGGGAGGTCATTTTCCTCTTGTTAGTGACGCACAAATTTTTTTTTCCAGTATAATCCTCTCGCTTCTTAAGTAATTTTGTACATAATTGTTTAACGGTATTTAGTTAATTTAATATATTTGTGCCAAATAGTATTGGATTTTAAAATAGAGTATGCACTTAGCGATTAGCTACTAACTAAAATTAATTATTTGAAAACACCCGTTAATTACACAATTGTAATTCACAAATAGCTCAAAAATTTCCGACCCAACTTCACAATTTGATCAAAAGTGAGTCTAGGAAATTACGTAGATGTATAAAATGATAATTTTGTAAAAATTTCCAAAAATGAGCTTCTGGGTCATTACATTATTCACCACTAAAATCCATGTTCATCCTCGAACATAAGGAAGAAGAAGGAAGATAAACAACGATATCAAAGCTCAGTTATGACCTACCAGTCGGTGTTCGTCTTTCCAAGTGAGTTCCTCCTTAAGACTATTTCATCAAGATGAGATACTAATAACTGAACTTTCGAATAAAACTTTTATAAACCAACAGAATATCCCCTGATTTAAATCACTCTGGACTATAACATAATCACCATGATGATTTTTTTTCCACATAACCACAATCAAATTCTGAATCAATACCACCTACCACCAGAAGTGAAATTGAACTATCCACCACAAACTCATAAGGCACAAATCATGATAGATTTTATTAAGATTCCCTTTTATAATACAATCTTTTCACAAGTTTAAGTTATAAAAATTTGATCTTTAGATATTGAGTATTCGTTAAGGGAGAATAAAACTTATCTTACCCATAGAAGGAAATGATCAAGTAAACACCCAACAAGCGATACACTTAAAATGTAGAACCTCTAAAAACACTCTTAGACAATGATAACTCTTCATAGCTCTTATATAAGTTCTCATAAGCAAGGCCGTGCATGTAGATCACTAGTATACTTTAACTATCTCAAACAACACCAAATCTTGCATAACTGAAATGAACAAGTCTAACCAAGGATGACACCCCACGAGAAAAATCACAAGATCAGTACACCCGATCCACCACTAGGAATTCACCCATAGAAGCAAAAATATACACGAACATAGAAAGTGAATCATACTTTAAACAATGTCAAGAATGAAGTAGTTGGTCACATAATAATATACAGAAGTAAGGTCGAATAACAAAAGATACTCCTTCCATAGGTCCCATATAAATAAAATTTCATTTATCTGGCTCCATCTCTCAATTTTTAGCCACTCACAATCAACCAGTCTGATCTCCATCACAACATTACAAGCACTCGATTCATCAAACCCCACATACTCCTCCCAATACTCCATTGAAGCTAAAATTCTTAATAATGACAAACATCATAACTGCACCAACCATTTACCTTACTCTCAAACTGTCACTAGTATCAAAGTCTCCTTAGAAAACACATTGTAGCCTTAAAAAAATAAAAAAATATGGCTCTCTCTTCCATTTAATCATTACCTAACATATATGAGTCACACCTAATATTTATAGCACTACTTCATAAATCTAAAGTACTTTACCATCAAGATAAAACAATTAAATCACACTCAATATCAACTCCACACAATTTTTCAGATACCAAATTTCAAGTAATATTCAAAACCATCATATACTTCATACTAACACTTAAGAAATTCTTGGTCACTTCAATAATTTGGTTGTACTATAAGCTCATAACCTCTACTCACTATCAAAAGCCTCTGTAACACATCATAACAGTCTGGAAAGTAGTTTCATTAATCATGTAAAACATAGGTCCACACCGTCAATCATCAATAAGTTACGTATCATAATTTGAACAATCTAACTTAACATAACGACATAGAATCTTCCACACATCTTTCCTTGTCACCCAATCAAAAACTCGATCTTTAGAAATGTATATAAATATCTAGTAAGTTTGTACCGAACTAGTTCACATCCCACAGTCATACCTAAACTCATAGGTAAAAATTCAATAAATCCTTCAACTACAAACCAAGGGATCATACGAGAGGTTTTATTCCTTCATCTTTTTGAAATTATTTTCATAATAAATTTTAAATACCTTGAACCCTTCGATATACTAAACTCTTGTTTCTTTCATTGACTCACTAACCAATCTTATCATTTGATGGATAAAAGCGTAAAGAATCGGAGAAACAACAATTTTATAAGTTACCCTATGAAGGCCATTATAAAAACGGCACCAATATTATCAAAGAGTCCATCCAGGGCCGACTTAACCACTGGGGCATTAAAGTCGTCGCTTGGGGCCTCATATTTTTGGGTCCCCTAAATTTTAAAAAAAGTACTTACACATATTACTTAAAATTAAAGGTATATTTTTTTTAAAAAAAAACATGTAAATAGTATAACAAAAAAATAAAAATAGTTGTTAGTTTTTCCCACTTTTCTAAGGAAATGAAATATTTTATGAAAATAATTTTATCAAGTGGGAAATTGTGTTTTCTTATTCATCTCCGAAAAATTTGACCTTATATTGTTATTTACCTTATACTCATCTTTTTTAATCCTCTATTATATTAATTTTATTTTCAATGTTGAACTCTCTCCTAAAAAATTGATTTATTGTTGCTTACAAGTAAAAAAAGAACAAAATTTGCTTTTGAGTGTCTTCTTCAAAATCTTAAGAAGTGCAACAAGCAATCATTATATTGAAGGAACACAAGACTATTTCAATATTATTATATCAACTAATCATATTCATGAGTCAGGTTTTATTATTCTAACTGAATTTTATAATTTTTCTTGAACTTTTGTTATTATTGATATTCTTAATTAGTGAGTATATATATATATATATACTCTCCTTTTAGTTATTTTCAAGAGAAATAATACAAGTAAAACATAATAATTTAATGAACATACTCAATCAAATAAAAATACTTGATTTTTTCGTAATGCTAATATTGCTTATAAAATAATGTTAACAATTCCGGTAACTATTGCCTCGGCTGAAAGAAGTTTTTCAAAACTAAAATTGATAAACTCTTATCTAAGATCAACAATGTGAGATTGAATGTATTAGCTATATCATCTACTTAAAAGGAATTACTAAAACAATTATTAGAAAACAGTAATTAATGACTTCACATCTAAAAAGACAAGAAAAATTGATTTTAATAAAGGCCGAACTCATAAACAAATCCCTAAACTTGTTGGGTTTTTACCTTCAGGTACCTCAACTACGCCATTTTCCTTTTTAATCATTAAACCACCCATAATTTGTTCATTTTAGACTCTATTGGCTGATTTTGATCGGCTTTTTTTAATTGTAACTGTTTTCAATTGTGTTCGTATTGTAATGATTTTGATTGAAGGAATGAAAAGTAACTTTGTGTTAGTCTCATTTGTTTTATAATGTGTTCAAATAACTTGAAGTAAAACAAAATTATTCTCGAAAAGTTTCACAATCAGTTTAACTAATGAGTTCTTGAACAACATGTGTATCTCCTACCAATAGCCCTCACAAAATCTAATTCCATTATCAGCCAAGAGTGTTTAAAAGGAACAAATTATGGATGAATAAATGATTCAATAGGAAAAAAGCATAGTTGTGGTACATGAGGGGAAAAATCCAACAAGTTTAGGGATATGTTTATGTGTTTGACCTTAAATATAGGATCTGTTTATGTGTTTGACCTTAAATATATATATATATATATATATATATATATATATATAT
>NC_028645.1:68173531-68239668 GCF_001406875.1 Solanum pennellii
TATATATATATATATAATAGAATAATAGGGCCCCTATTTAAGGTTTGACTTTTAGGCCCCCAATTTTGTTGACTCGGCCCCGAGTCCATCTACTACACCAACAATCGTCATATCTACGTCTAGGATATGATACCACATAACGTATCATTATCTCTCCCTTGACCACATGTTAGCAGGAGAAAGCGTCACAACATGCATTGGTTGATATTAAATCAATAAATGTTTAATTAGTTTTTTGTTAGTGCGTTTTTGATGATTTACATCATGTTAACTTCTTATAATTATTTTTTCTATTCTTATGAATCTTCATGATTAATTAATTTGTATTTTTACTCCTCCCATAGTCAAAAAAACCTTTTACTCTTCTCATTGTCAACTTCCCAAAGTGGCTAAAGGCTTAATTCAATTGAATAAATGGCAATTTCCGTCCACAAATTGCCACATATATTAGTTACAGATAAATATTAGTTTTTTTAAAATTTTAACTATCACATTTTGCATAATAATATTCCGTTATTCATCAAATGGACTATTATTGACATTATGCTTTTTTTTTTAATTACTATGTTTCTTTTTCATTTTATTTTGAAATGTTTTATTTGAGTTGAAGATTTAATAGGAATAATCTCTCTAGCTTATAAGATAAGAGTAAATTTACCTATACATGATTCTTTTCAAATCTAGCTTATGAGATTATATTATATATGCAATTATTGTTGAATCATCTTCACATATAAATGTGAGAAATCAAAGGAAAGGTATGATAATTCAACCTGTCATTATTTCATAATATTATAATGTTATAATTATTCTTCAAATGTAATGATATATTGGTAGTTTATGTAGTTGATATAAGATTAAATACTTGAATACATAATATAAGGATATTGAACACGATAATCTTACATAGAGATCGTTAGGAGTACATATCTGATGAGGAAGACATCATCACAGAGAAAAGCGGAAGCGTTAGTCGAAAATTGGTTTCTACCTCCTTGCCCTAACTTTATGTTATCAAAACCGTCAACGATTGAATTATTGTAGAGAATATGTGATAACCCTAATGGGTGCATGGAGAGAGAACCAATTTATAGAGGTTATAACTTTATCTGGTACGTGCATCAAATAACCAATGTACGGATGAAATCCTTATTAAATACTATTTATGATATTACTTGGGTTGCAAGTAAATTTGGGCTATAAGAAATAATGAATAATAATTCTTACAGTTGACTCACAAATCACACGAGTCATAATTGTTTTTGTGAAATGGCACAAGTAATAACATTATATAATTATCCATTAAATGTTGATAAAGAAGAAGAGTTTTCTATCATTTAAGGGTGTAATCTAGTGATCAATCAAATGAATTAAATTATGAAGGTTTAATAAAATAAAATAAAAATCTACTCCACCTCATCTAACTCTCTGCTAATAATTTATTTTATTTTTTTTATATTTTTCTTATTTTTTTTAAATATGTATATAAATAATTTTAGAATTTTGATACTAACATATAGATCATATAAAAGAAATAAAAATGTTATTTAAAAAAGTTATGCTGCAAATACAAAATACTTTTCTAAAAACGCACAACATGCGTACACTATATCTTGTTTTTCAGCAAATAACCTGTGCTGGACTAAATTATCTGTCCTCGACTACTTTTTTTCCCTCTAATATCTTCTAGGTCATTCATGTGTAAAGTATTTCTTCTTTTCGACAAATCACATGTCCTCGACTAAATTACCTATCCTTGACTACTTTTTTCTTTCTACTCTCCTCTAGGTCTTTCCATTTCTCCATTCTCATTCTTCCATGTCCCAGCAATCTTCACTCCGTTGGAATTCTGACCCCAAGTTTTCCTAAGGAACAAGTATATTCTATATGTTTCTTTGCATATTACAGCAGTTACATTTTGTAAAGCAGATAGAATAATGACATAATCTTTTATCGCAGAAACCTCCAACTCATAATGGGTAAAAATCACGACCTACACCTCTGTAGGATTTAACTCCACTTCATTCAACTATGATTCTCAACAAAAGATCACAAACCTATGTAACCTAAGGAATTACAAACTGTAATTCTTAGCTACCCAAGACAAAAAACCCCAGGTTTAAGTCTTTTACCATCCGTCAAGTTTTTAACACTTGTTAGACGAATCCCACACACACACTTTATTGTAATCAAAACTCTTAATTACAATCCTACAACTTTATCCTCCCAAACTCGCAACACTCCCCGACAAATCTCAAACTCTTGATTTTGTTTTGATCTTCTCTCTATGTAAGTGCGCAAAATTCTTCCATGAACTATTGCCTGCGTACTCCTTTATAAAAGGAAATTTTCTGTCAAGTTTCTTGTCAAAAAAAAAATACTTCCACAACTTTATAATTTCTAATTCAGTGGTTGATGTTTTCCTTATCCCACTAGGATTCGGTCTGAAAAGTACATCTTGGCGCAACCGGTTCCTTTCATCTATTCTTCTATTTGTCAATAATCAAAATCTTTGTGTTTCAAACACACTCAAAATCATAGGGGGCGAGGAAGTATTCGGAAAGGAGCAATACTTTAGACGAGGAGTGTAAGTTTAATTATTACTATAACTTTTAGAGCTTTTTCTCCAATGGTTGCTGCAATTTTCAGGCATATATATATTGGTTAATTGTTTTGATTTGCATTCAATTTTTTCTTTTGCCCTTTTTGGTATTTAAAACTTTTGATTAAGAGTTATATATAGAGATGTGGATAATTTTTAAAGTTTTGATCTTTGATTGGGTTTGTGAATTGCAATGACCAAAGGGGTAAAAAGAAGATAGTTTTTTTTTATGTTGAAGTGGACGTATTTAAATGTCTAAAATCAATCTTTTTTTCTTTTTTTTTTAGTTTTATGTGTTAATATATGTAAATCAAACGGCTACAACTAAAATCAAATAAGGGGGTAACACTAAGAAAGTCATATGCCTAAAACAATAATTTTATTACTTTATTGTCATATCATGTTAAGACAATTCAAAATCTTTTACCGGTAGTCTTTTGTGAGGTGGATATATGAGTTCATGTTGTCATTTTCGTTTCATCATCTTTGTTCTTTTTGTCATAAAATTATTGAAAAGCTCGATTTGTGAATGGGCAAAATAAGAATTGTAGAAGGAGACATTAGGGAGTTCGATTTATTAAGGCTTTCTGTTGAAGTAGCTTTAATATATGTTATAGTGACGTTGCCAGTTAACACCCAATTTTTACCCTCCACGATTTGATTAATTTTTAAACTTCTTAAATATTGAACAATGGGAAATAATTGTTTTTGAAAATAAAAAATACTATAAGATTATCTTCCAAACACTTTTTGCAACTTTTCATATGTATTATATATCTTTATGCTTAAAATATATAGATTTATATAATTTTTCAATTTGCATAAATAATTAGTAAATTGATTACCAAAAAACAGAGCTTCAATTAAGTATGCAACTTATTTTCTTTAAGCAGACAATTTAATTAAGATCTTTCCTTTTAAATAATTATTCTGATGTTGTTAAAGTTAAGAAGCTTGAGTAATTAGCTGACATTATAATACATCTCATTTCCCTTTCAAACTTTCTTCAGGGACTTTATTTAGTCCATATTTGGACCATTAGATAATATTTATTCAAAAACTTTGGCCAAAATTCTTTAAACCCATTTCACATTAATAGACCCAAGACCCAATTTAGAATTTGAAAATTTCAAGAGTCCCACATCATTTTCCCCTTTATTTCGACCCAGAGTTTGTCCTATATAAACCCCCTCACTCTTACTGTTCAGGGCAGGAGTTTTTGCAGGCGAGAAATAGAACGCCTCGCTAAGTTTTTGAGAGTTCTTATTTTTTTCATTGAAATTTTATTGATTCGCAACTTTTTTGATTCGGAGTGGGGTTGGAATTCGTCACATCATGGATTGAGTTCCAGTCGCTGCCCAGAACCAGGTAACACTTGTATTCTTTCCTCTTTTGATGTGAAGTTTTGGGTTTAGTTTTTTTTATCTATTATGTATACCTATTGTAGTTCACTAAATAAAGGTGTTTAGATTTAATTTCGTTGTTTAGCACTCTTTGTTAGTTTTAGATCTCGTCTCTTGTTTTGATGTCAATGCTCAAGAATGGAGGTTTATTTTAGCTTAACATTTTGTGAATTAGGTGTTGTTTAACTAATTACATCAAGTTGTGGTGTTTAGTCTTTTCACTCGCTTTTTCATTTTAAAGATCGTTGTTGATAATCAGTGTTTAAATTTGTTTGAAATCCTTGATAGTATCTAGATTAGGTACCTTATTCAAATTGTGATCTTGAGTGCTGGCCCGGTATTTCTTCCTTGATTTTACCTTGATTTAATTATCTTGTCTTGTTTTACTTGAGAGATTTCCTTGTGTGTCTTCCTTTAATTTGTGCAAGCTTTGCAATATATTCCTTCTGTTTCTTCCTATAATTCTTGCAAGCTGTGAAATTTGATCTGATTGATCAAATATTCACTTTCCTTTCTTTACTAGATTTCCTCATGATTCACTTGATTCATGCAATCAAGTGGATTGAGAGTCTGCGATTTGGTGATGTATCTCGTTCCATTCCTGCATCAAGTGACTACACAGTATATGCATTTGTCATTATTAAAACCTTCAATTATGAGGTTAACACAATGTTGTGCGCACATCTTTATGAGATTTCGTATATGAGCTGATACACTGTCTTTTCCTCTATTTTATGGCTTTTCTTAGTTATGAAGTCTCAACTTCCACTTTGTTTTTTGGGTCTTTCAACTATTGTATTGTTTCTGCTGACTAATTGTTTTTGCTTTTTAGACTTTCCATTTTGTTTTTTTTGCTTATTAAAATCAGCTATTTTTTCATCAACATTGTTGAATTTCGCATGAATATCATCCTAAGACTCTACAAGATGAAATGAAAAAAAAACTTGGACTCTAGAGGACATTTTTAACTTTTAACAATTTGAATTCCTTCGTAACCCTAATTGATACTTCATTAAGATGTTTCCTTAATAGCTTACCATAAAAGGTAGAAATGCTTCCTTATATTCCTAGCTTTTAATGGTGCAGTGTGATGCAAGGATAATCAATAATCACTGAAGAAATGTGTGTTTGAACAAATTTAAGAAATATTTGAATTGTAGTGTGGAGTGATACGTTAGCAATCATGTGCATCTGAAGAAATGATAAACTCTAGAATAATAAGGGGGCTAATTCCTCAAAAAGTTCCCTCTTCTGGAAAAAAAAGTAAAGAAAAGTCAAATAACTTATTTCCTTTGTTTTCCTTTTCCGGAAGAGGGAACTTTTCGAGGATTTGACCCCCTTATGTGGGCACCTCATTTAGTACCATCACATCGTGCCTACATGTATTTGGAAAAATATTCCATTACAAAGTAGATTTTATTCCTTTCAATTACAAATCAATCGGGAAGTGAACAATGATGTTTTTAGAATCTAAATACAAGGGGGCTATGAGAAGGTATTCCATTCCTCTCATTCTTTTTTCTCATGCTATGAAGTTCAAACAAACTTTATAAACACATTTATTGTACACTAATGTGCAGGTAACAAAAACACTTTAACGTAACACCATTAGTCAAAAGGAACTCTCTCAATGTTTTATTTTTACATTAACTTTCCAAGCTCCTTCTCCAATTGTTCTTGCAATTATGAGGTATATTTTGGTTAATTGTTTTAATTTGCATTTAATTTTCTTAAACCCTTTCGGGTTTGCACAAATATCTATTTTGCGTAGGTATTTAAAGCTTTTGATTGAGGTTTATATACTGTGGTCTTTCATTGAGTTTGAGAATGCAGTGACCCTTGGAATGAATTTTGTTGTTGTTTGCTTTGCCTAAAAAAAATCATGGCTTCTCAATTCATCTTCTATTTTTGGTCTTATTATACTGCATTGTATTGGTTTTGGTTTTTGTTTTTTATACTTTTCACTATGTTGTTTATAAATCACTCCAAAAGAATTAACATTGTTGCAGAGGCGCCTAAAAGATTGGCAGGCAATTACTACTTGTCTTCTTTCTAACACACATTGTGTCAAACGCAGTGGAACAATATCTCAAGTACATCACAATCTTACAATTCGGGTGTCTTCATCAACTTCAACGTCAAGTTAGGACATCAAAACATCTCTATGATTATGCCACTACCTTATTAGATGTGTTTGACAAAAATGTTAATTCAATTTTTTTTTGGTAAATAAAGGATTTTCATTTACCAAAGTAAAGAGTTATTACAGAGACTAATCTAAAGTTAATTAAGTTGATACTCACATTGTATCCTCTTTTATGTAATTTGTATAGAAAATGTGTTGATCTTATACAACTAGACAATGAGAATCCGATTGCAAGACATAATCTACATGACTTTTAGGTTGGGACTTGGGTCCCTGCTGAATATTTATGTAGATACAAAATGTGGGTTTATGCCACAGTAGAGGAAAAATATAAAACATTCTATGATAAGTTGTTTAGATAATATAAGTTTGATTCTTGGGATTGTCTTATGCACTTATTATAACAAAAATCTCCAATAGGCACATAGACTATTTGTAAATTGTTAGTTCAGTATGAATCAATGTTTGATTCTACCGTAGTACAAGTTTGAAATATGAACAATATTGTTCGAAGGCATATAATAAATATATCTAAAGTATGATCTTTCTAACAAATACATGAGAATGTTACATTCCTACCCATGTTAGTGCAAATTCATTTTGCTAGATGTAGCTAAACTAGGTATGTTGTATTGTTAACGTGAAAACGACATCGTCTTGAACAACTGCTCAACATGAAGAAATTATAGTTATGAATTTCCCAGGGATCGGAGATGCTAGAGTTAAAAAGTTTCATTAGTCCAGTTTTATCAAGTAGAATACTGATGTTGTTTTAGTTAATCAGTTATGGAACCTTAGCGTGAATAGATTTAAATAGTCATCAAAATCCTCAATTTTACCTAACTTCACCATATTCAAGAATTGAAATTATACAAAATCATGCCACGATGAATCAAGACAAATAATAAAATGATATGAAAGTAAACGAAACATTAGGGTAAGCCTCTAAATTAGAAGAATAAACCTTTGAATGTTTTATAGAAGTGTTTTCATGAAGAATAGGGTTGCGGAGATCAAGTACAAGTTGTTCAACAAATTACATTTTGCGATCCTTATTTGTCGATGCTCCGACATCAGAAGATGCCGACAATGTAGCTCCTACTCCTCTGGAAGTGTCAACACCGACTGAGAGAGACTTAGGCAAGTTTTTCATTTTTAAAACCTCAATCAAATGCTTTTATCATTTTTTTTCGCTTTTCCAAATTTATTTTCTCTCCTTTTTCTTCTATTTCGAAATTAAATAAAGACGATTCACCATTTGAATTAAAACCACACCATAATCAATGAAGATCATTAATGAACTTTAAAAGTAAATGAAAAACACATTTTTAATCATTGATGGTTCCACAATTTTAAATTAAACAATGATTTGCCTTCATTCAATTATGGAATAGAATAAATAGGAGAGGAATTAAAATAGGGAAATAGAAAGTAACAAAATGTTAAAAGCATTTGATTGAAGCTTTAGAATAAAAAACTTAACTCAGTCTCTCTCCCACACTCTGACATTGTCGACATTCGCAGAGGAGTAGGAAGTTTGTCGCCTACCAACCAATAAGGACTGCAAAATATAATTTTCTGAACAACTTGTACTGATCTCCATAATTCAAATGTACGTGAAAATACCTTTCTTGAATATTCCCCTAAATCTATGTTAAAAGGCCCTTCTGGAACATTCGAAGTGTTATTTTTCATGTTTCGATGTTCGCTTTCATGTTTCATTTATTATCATATCGTTTTCTATCGATTCCTTGGGAATGATTTTGTATAATTTCAAATTTTCATTATGGTACTTTGAGGGTTTTGATGACACTATCAAATAATTGTAACTTGAGAGAGTTTAAATTTAATTGGATAAACAAAAAATTAATTAAGATGGAAAATGATGTTATCGACTGTCGAATTTAGCTAATGTTGAGAAAATTAGGAGAAAAAGAGGTTTAGTTTCATGTACTCTATTTTAATCTTAATGATTTAAGTTATCCCATCTGGGATTGAGCTGTTTCATTATGAAATCAAACATAATATTTAAAAATCAATATCGAAGCTATAGCAATATAATTAGCAAGTAGAAAATGTTGTGACTACTGTGTAGCAAATAAACTATAGACGTCATCTTAATTCTACAATCCCACTTCTAGTGAATAGTGGCACATGGCCCCCTTAATTTTATTGTGGCACACATTTGGTACTATCGCTTCATTCTACATATATATTTGGAAGTGTTTCACTATAATTTGAGAGTTTATTCGTCTCTGAAATGCACATGCATCTCTTAGGTCTTGTACCACAACACTTGCTTAATACAATATTTTCAGTTAAATATAATGCTTATTTACTTCTCAAAAAAATTCCACAGACACAAGTCCAAAAATAAGATCCAAATAGTATCAAATTAATGCAACTCTACATTTGTTTGATAAATCTTTGGAGGAGAATTGAAATTTGATTTATATATGAAGAAATTATACACAGGTTTTCTTTTCCTGATAATTCACAAACTGTCAAGTAATAGTGATTGTTCATCCTTAAGAGTCGGTGATGACCATAAAGAGGAAGAAAGGAAGATTACATGTTAGTGACCTTAAGTTCATAAGGATCTGACAGGTGCAGCACAAGAATGTTGTCTTAAATAATTATATTCATGAAAAATGCTTTTTAACCTTGAAAAATTTGGAAGTTATCATTCATAAGAAAAAAGAACCAAATAATCAATGATGTGTTCTCCTGGATAGACTTTTGTGTGCAAATAAGCGTAATTGTGATCCATCATAGTTGTGATATTTGGTTTCCCTTGAATAAATCTTTTTGATAGTTTTCTACATTAAAGAATATATTTCTTTGTATTTCTATCCCGTTCTTAATACAACAAACAAGTCAACACCTTTCCAATATTTGAAGCTTACAAACTTAGGTGTCATTGGTGATCTCGTGAAGGAAATATGTCTGGAAATACAGTAGACATATTACCTCTTTGAGGGCACCAAAGACTCAAATATTCAAAAGGTGTTAGACTTGATTGTTGTATTAAGAAAGGGGGACAAATACAAAAGAACCTTCGCTGCAACGTAGAAGACTATCAGAAGGATCTATTCAAGGAAAACCAATTATCACAACAATGAAAGATCATAATTACAACTGTCATCACACAAAAGTCTATCCAAATCTCGAGAACTCATCTGATTCAGAAGATTATATATCTTAATATTTTTTAGAGAAGATGTTCTTAAATGTTTTTGAAGGTCAAAAAGTATTTTTACATGAATAATATGGACTGGGATATTTATCTAAGACAACATTCTTACGTTGCATGCACCGGCTAGCTCTTCATTTCTTACTCTGTATGGATATAAGTTACTACCATGGAAGGATTTTCTTTATAACTTGATATTTGTGAACTCTAAGGAAAAGACAACCCAAGTATAATTTTTTTAACAAGTAATAGATAAGGTTATAAATCCAAGTATATAGCCTTCATATGTAAATCAAATTCCAATTCTCTTTCGATAAGAATTCGATATGAGCCTTAATCACTTTGGACTGAATAGAGATCAATCACCGCCACCTTACATATGCTCTATTTTATCTCCATTATGATGCACTCCACTAACACATTTCATTTGATTTTGTTGTTGCTTCTGATCCTCAATGCCAGAATTCATTTATTGATGTTATATTTTGGTAACTACTGCCTTAGCAACTAAAGAGGGTGGATCTATGTCAAATTCACTACTTCAACTTGTCATAGAATCTGTCAATAGGATATAATGATAACAAAATTTGTTATTCTTTTGCTTATTTGATATTTTGTTCCCAAGTTATTAAAGAGGTCATTATTAATTTGTAAAAGGCTATGCCCTATGGTTGAATTGTTTTGTTGGTTCTCAAAAGTAAAGTTTCGGTTAATATGTTATGAGGCATAAATAGTAGTTTTCTAGTGATTCGATTCATTTGAAAGATGCTTGCATGAACAGAGTGAAACACAGGCTGGTTCCACAGCACAACTGTCATATGATGATATATATGGATAAATATGGCAGAAGGAAGAAAAAAAATATGGCAGAAGGGTGAAGAAAGGTAAAATTTATGGACTTGAAGTACAACCTTCCTCAATTCATTCATTGCCATTGTTGTATGGTTCTTCACTTCTCACTCTTCGGAAGAAATTCATTTAGTATGTTTGAACATTTTCTATGCGATTTAGACTTGTTTTAAACTATTTACTTCTGTTTTGAATAACAGTTTAATACTTATTAGAATTTCTTCAGGTGATGCTTGAACTTTTAAACTTAGTTATATTGAATGGAAATTTGAATGATTAGGAATGTATTAGATGTTTGATTTTATTGTTAAACTTTTACGAATGGATGGTAGTATAATTTAACAGGTGGTGTATCAAGTAAAAAAAAATTATACATAAAAATGCATTTTTTTACCACAGTAATCAGCAAAATGACCTGACTTCTTGAAAAAAAATTAATATTGCCTACTACAGCAATCGGAGAGTACCTAGTTATTTATTTAATAAATTACTTATTGTGACTACACTACTCATAAAAAAATCTAAATGATTATACTGTAGTGGGAAGATATATTAATTAAATAACTAATTACTTAAATTCTATGGGAACTATAGTTGGGATTTTTTTAATTAATAAACTATTATTTTAATATTCTTTCGACTACTGTAGTCGTCCATTTAGAGAGTTTAATGGTCAGGACTAGTTTTATATTTTCCGAATACGGTAATCGACAAAGTCTGACTACTGTAGCCGCTAAATATTTTACGACGTTCTATATGTCGACTCCCAAAAATAGTTAGAAAGTCATCGAAAAATTCCATTTTCCGACTACATTCAGACTATTTTTGCGGTCGGCAAACGACGAATTTGTAGTTCTTCGATAAAGCATCAAAGTTATTCGAACATAATAGGTCTCTTGAGACATTACTAATATCATATCTTTTTTCACTGTCATGAAAATTTTCATTCACACCGTATTCAATTACATGGAGAATTAGTTTGACTAGTTGGGGAAATGCTTCAATTACTAGTTGAATTTTTGTGTGCAGTCTGCGTCCAATTTTTAGTTACATCTTCGTTTCATCTTGCAAAACATGCTTCCCAGAATTTTCAGCATCTTCAATATCGTCAGATGTATCCATTAGTTTGTCTCCTGACTCCATTAATTTTTGGCCTGAACCAACTCGCGGCGCGCATCAACCCCAACTCTTGACGTTTTCCCTTCATATTCAGTTGTTGTTTAGACAACAATATTACTTGTAACAACATCAATTGAGTGTGTGTACGATTTTGCTCAGAATTGGCAACAACCAATTGTTGATCAACCTTTCTTTTTTCATTTAATAGTTCTCTCGCATCACTGTTGTCACCCAATTTTGACCGACCTTTAACCATTTTTTAGGATTATATTCGATTAAATACGTATTTTAAAATTTACTTAAAGTTTTTAAGTTTTAGTCTATTTTTTTCTCAAAATTATATATTTTAGTATCGTTTACTTTATAAAATTATTGTAAATATTATTATATTTTAAAATTATTAATGCATTTCAATTTTTTTAAAAATTCAAATGATTTTCAATTATATAAAAATATTTTAATGTATGTAGTATTTTAATTAAATAGTAATTCCTACACTTTCCTTAAAATTATTTAAATTCTAGCCTATTCTATCATAATTTCTTTCAATTCTAGCCACTTCAATTAGAGTTTGTTTCAATCATAGCCCCTCTTTCATTTCAATTCTAGCCATTTTAATTGAAATTCTAGCCATTCCATATTCAATCCAATCTGATTTCAATACATCTCATCTTTTAATCTCATCCATCTATTTTATTAATCGAATCCTAGCCCTTCATTTCAAATTAGATCAACGATTGTGATTAAATCTCCTATTCCCTCAACACCAAAAGACCCCAAAACCTAAAATTCTAACCCATTCTTCTCCCTCCTCTTCCTCTCCGGCCGCCTCCCCTCTCCTCCATTTTTGCCGGCGAGAGAGACAGCCGGACGGGAACACCAAGCAGCACCGCTGCTCTTCTTCTCCCTCTCTCCGTCTTTCCCCCTTTCCCTTCCTCCTCCCCTTCTCCCTCTCTCGTGACCCTTCTCTTTTCCTTGTTCAATCTTCTCCTCTCGCCTTCCTTGCTGCCTCCATAGCGCCTCCCATCAGCATTCAATAGCCGCGACTGGCGAGGAGTCAGCAGCAGTCGCCGGCGAGAACCCCTGCGCCCGGCCAGCAGCTGCAAAGAGGAGGCAAACGACCATCTCTCTCTCCTCCGTTGTCTCCCCTCCTTCGTCCCTCTTCTCCCCTTCCCGTCTCTTGTCTTTCCCTTCCTCTTTCCTTTTCTCTTCTCTTTATCTGCAGGTACCAGCGCCCCCACCAGCAGCCCGAGCAGCAGCACGCCATGACTGGGAGCCCAGCGCCGCCCTCTCCTCTCTCCTCTTCTCCATCCGTCTCTTCCTCTCTTCTCCGGCCAGCAGTAGCGGTAAATTTCGATAAAATCTTCAAGGATTAGATAAGGATCCGACCAGGTATATCTTTCAAAAAACTCTCTCATGTCATGTCCATTGGTTAATACCTTTTAATGCGTGATTCAACTTGGCAAATTTCTACTTGCTCACATAAAGTTTTGTTTTAAATTAATTATTATTTGTTTGTTCTTATGTCATTTTTCTGCTCAAGGTTTAAATGTTGCAATGCTCTTCTTGAAATTAATATGAAGATTTCATACTTGTCTTTGATTGGCCTATTATTACTTGATTAGTCTCGTTAATCTTGATACACCATCAATAGAATTTAGTCCACACCTTAAATATTGATTCTCTTTCATTTAGAACAACTTGCATAAATGGGTTACTAATTGATATGCTCTTTGGACCCAGTATGTTATTGCATTATATTTCTTTAGTTGTTTGTCATATAGCATTAATAGTTGGAATTTTACAGCTTACTTACAAATTGATTTAATGTATTGATTTTCTTGATTTTGAAAGTTGCAAAGTTGACCATTCTTTAGATGCTTAGTGATTTCAATAAATTCGTATATGGTGAATGTCCCAAATTAAATCGTTTAGCATAATTATAATTAAGCTAATTTTTGGAAAATCTTTATTAGTTGGATAGTGTAATATGTTATTTTTTTCTTTCCTTTCATGTGAATCTTGATTGTCCGTAAATTGTATCTTGGTAAAAATAGTGACTTCTTAATTTATTCATTTACCTTAATTAAAATTGATTTGATCTCTTACTTGCTCTTATATGGTAAAAATACCTTATATTTGATAAAATGAATTTAAATAAAATCTGTTTTTACTCTTATTTATTTTTAGGAAAATATATGTATCTTATTCCTAATTTTATTTCTTACTAGTTTATTTTTGGTATTGCAATATTCTTAAAATTTTCTGATTTTTAGCTCTTCTTTATTTAAGGAAAAAATATATTATCCTCTATTGATTTATCCTTACTTGTTTATATTTAGAAATGAAAATATTTTAAAATTTTCTGATTTGGTCCTCTTTTATAATAAGGAAAACTATATATTTAATTGATTCCTTTAAATATTTCTTTTCCTTATTTGTTTTCCCCTCTTTGCTATATAAATAAGACCCCCTCCATTCATTATTTGATCAACTGATACACTCATTCACTCTCAATCACAATTTCTCTCATCACTCTTCCCTCTCTCATTGCTCTCTTGCTACTCTAAAAATACATTAAGATTCGGTAAACATTCAAGTGTTCTTCTTCGCTACTTTGCTATTTTGCATTTGTTCGAGTAAAGGTTGGATCAACTTGTTTTTTCATTGCTACCATTCCTAACCTATTTAACCGGTTAGTATTCGGAATTAGCATTTACATTATTTTTTTTGTATTCGTACATTTGTGTGAGCTCATTGTTCTATTCTTTTGTTATGTATAAGTTGTTAAACAATTGCATTATTGTCTCACCTTGACTAATAAATGTGATTACTTGTGTAGTTATTTGATTGCTTTGACAGGTTTCAAACTTGAAGTTCAAGTTGAAGATTAGCCATGAAGAAAGATTTATTTGTTTACTTGAATCTATATTTCTTTTTTTTCTTATTTTATTTATTTGAATGTTGTAACATTTGTATAACTCTAAAGCTCTCATATATAAATTTATTTGGGGGATCGTCTAGGGGAAGGGGGTTTACATACTTGTTCATTGTGATTTTTTTTAAAGTTAGAAATCATGCTTATAGGTTTATCCTTAACCACCTGGAATTATTGTTTGTAGGTGTTATAATCTAACCAATTTTCAATTTGCTTGACGCTTTTGTTAATAAGTCTTAAAAAATAACTAGATTCCATTAATTTTTTAATGTTAAAATCAAATCATAATAATTTAGTAGGCTGATTAGGTGTTTTAAAAATGTTATAACTTTTTAGCATTGTCTTGTCACGTAGAAACCATGCCTAAGGATTAAATTGTTCATATCATTTAGATTTACAAAATCATGCATATATGTGTTACTCCGTTTTTTTTTGAACACCTAGAAATCATGTCTATAGGCTTGTAAATAACTTTTAGCATATCCATAATAAAAATAAAATTTGTTGTGCATATTTGTGCCCTCCCCCTAAAATTAGTTAATATTATTTAATTAGTAATCTTATTTGTCCTCCTGAAGATTTTCGCATTTATGATGCAATATGTTGTTTTCTTAAAATAATAGTGATAATAAATCATTTCATGCATTTAACAAACTACTTGGCTTTTGAATATTTCATAGCAAAATCTTTGCATTTAATAAATTTAGTACATTAATGTTCTATTTTTTTTCTTTCTTTTTCTTCTTACAAAGTTTTGCAATATTTTTAAAAAAGTGTCATTATTCAATCATCCTTTAAAACTTTGGATTGATTATGACATTGTTTTTTTTTTTTGAAGCACAATCTCCTAACCTATCGTTAGTGGGAAAGTCAAGGAGCTATGAGGTCTAATTCCAATTTTTAAATTAAACCGACGCGTCCCCGGAAGTACCACCTACCCATGAATTTTAAAAGGAATTATGTGTATGTGCCTATATGTAAACTAAATCTTTTAAATCATTTTCAAAAACATAAACTATTTTTTTTAAGACCGACCTCAAATCAAAATTGTTTCTATGGTGGAGGAGCGCGATCAACAATATCATGGCATCATCCCTATAAAGGAACAAACATTTTTTTTAAATAAAATTTCCTACTCAAAACTTATCAATTTTCAAACTTTACTTTCGCACATATTAATCGTTTATTATTTGCCTATACTGGTTATAACATAGTCTCATATGCTTAAATGAAAATTAAATTTGATTGTTTATTTATTGCTATCACCTAGCCTTGCATATCTAAATTAATAAAAAAATAACAAAATACTCTTAATTGTTTTCTATTTGTTATCACTTAGCAAGTATATTATTAAATAATAATGAAGTGACCTTGATTGCTACTTGTAACCCCCACATAGATTGCATGAGACACGGCCGGGACCCACATTTGTGGACCTCGAGGGATGCCTAACACCTTCCCCTGAAGGTAATTTGAACCATTACCCTAATCTCTGGCCCGTTGACTTTAGCTAGACTTAGTTAGGTTAGATAGGTGCCCTAACGCGCCTTAATTCGTTAGGTGGCGACTCTAAACTCAAAATCCCAAAAGAGCTGTTAGGTCATGCACAAAACCCGTTTTCTGCGAAAATGGGGCGCGACAGAATGGCGACTTCACTGGGGATATTAGGTTCTTACAATTACGTGTTAATTGCTTATTTATGTGGGGTTTACTTTAGTTTTGTCATTTCATTATTTGTTAGGTGTTTACCATGTTTAGCTTATTATGTTGCCTTATTTACTGTTTTCTCTCCATGTTTCATCCCTTTCCCTTTTCCTTAATTGTTTATTACCATGTTTCACCTCTTCCCTTTTCCCTTATTTGATTAATTACATGTTTAATCTCATACCCTCTTTCCTTATTTGCGAGATTTTTAATATCTTGATATGTTTAAATTTCTTTATTTATTTATGCTTATTTATCTATTTATTGTTTATAAACTGTCGATATGTTACCGCTTTTCAATTTAAATGCTAAGTGTTTATTGCTTTGATAACTGGCATTCTGCTCATACTTCCCCCAATTGGGACCCTCTTCCTTTTTTTTATTTTGTTCTCGTGATGTTGTGCCTTTGCACCTCTCACAACTACTCCAATTCTATTCAAATACCCATTATAGAGAGTCGGCATATGCGTGGACGTAACGGATAGTTTTACTACCGCGAAGCCACGAGCCTCTCGCATAGAATCCCTTTCATGTCCGTGTCAAGCCAACTCTTGGAAGTCTTGGTTAGGTCATACATGCTGCATAAGCCCTAGGTGGTTTGACCGTTGGTGTCAATCCACATAATTAGTAACCACCCTCTCGTTTAAAGGGCCCCAACACTCTTTAGACAAATTGCATACTTATGTGTCAACGTGATCATAATATAATTAAATCAAGCCAATTTTGCCAAATGGAGTTTAGAAGTTGTTTATTGTTTTATTTGCAGAGTCATGGATGAGTATGAACCCCCAAACCCTCAAATGGTGAAAGAAGTGAATTAGAGACTTAAGACCTGGTGGATGGATATAAGGAGATATAAGGAAAGGGAGATTCATCAATTGTTGGGTGGCCTCACAATTCTTATTTTTTTCGTACCAAACCCTCACCTGACTAGGGCGCTACTAGAGTATTGGGACCCTGTGAGGATGGTGTTCAAGTTTACGGATTGCAACTTGACACCAATAATTGAAGAAATTAGCGGTTTCATCGACCTTCCATACCATGAGTGTCAAATGATGGTACCTTATAAGCCGTCATCAAGGGAATTTCTAAAAAGTATGGGGATGAAGTCTAATCCAACTTGGACTTCTTTAGACCTTGGGTGGACTAATTTAGCCTTTTTATACTCACGATTCGGCCGAGATGATGGCTACTACATTTAAGACCATGAATTTGAGTGCTCCGTTGAAGAATGGGAAAAGTATCGTGTAGATGCCTTTGCCATCGCCTTATTGGGATCTTTGGTTTTTCCTAAATCAAGAGGAAGAATCGATACATGTCTAAGGTACGTGGTTCGAGACCTTGCTCAAAGAGGAGGCGAGCCTAGGAAAACCATAGTGCCCATGATCCTGGCGGAGATAATGAGGAGTCTGTCAGCATGTGTTGATGGTAGAATGTTCTTCGAGGGATGCAACCTTCTACTTCAACTATGGGCTATCGATCACTTCCACAAGCGATCTGACATGGTAGATACCTATCTTTGTCAAGGAAACAAGATTGATAACCATCAAAGAAGGTTGGCACGTTTCGCCGCACTTGTAGGATTTGTGGACTGGCAGATATTTCTGACTGAGCTTGAGAGCCGTCGAATTCAATGGAAGCTTCATTGGTTGTCCACGCCTAATGTCATAGTAAGAGGGGACGACCGATATTTCATCGAGCTTATTGGCTTAAAGGGCGTCCAACCATATGCGCCTCTTCGAGTACTTCGCCAATTTGGGAAAACTCAAGTCATACCACTCCGATCTGACATGGAGCCATTTAAGTATAAGTTTGGACTAGATAAACCACAAGTCCACAACATGCTTCGACGATGGGAGCGTGTGTTGATCATTCCTATTGGTGTACGACAGGCTTTATGTACGCATGAGTATCGCATATGGATCTTGATAGAATCTTAAGTCCCAATATCAAGTGGAGAAGAATACCATGGGCTTACCGATGAAATGGAAAACATATGGGTACGGAGTGTGTTGAACGTGACACAAGAAGTCCCTCCCATCACAATAGGTCAATTGGCGCCAAGCTCTTGGAGTCGATACCTCCAAGATTCCAGAATTTAGGATGATTTTCCCCAAGTTATCCCTTTTCCCTTAGTTTATTTCAGCTTTTTTATGATGTATTGTTTGAATTTTATAATAAATGAAAGTTTTGTTTCTTCTAATCTAAACTCCAAATTGGCAAATTAGGCTTGAATTAATTATTGTGCATCACTTATGTGTCGCTTAGGCCTACCTCTGGCTCAACGAGGCTCCTTTGAATTTAGGGCGTTTATCAAAATAACGTGTTTAATATCCCAATTTATGCAATGTTCTAACTTGGGCTTTATTTTGCTTTTATTTATTTATTTATTTTACCCTTTCCCAATGGTTGATCTGTAGACCATGGTTTATCACACGCGATCAAAGGATTCATTTCCTCCTCTTCCGACTGAGAATTGCAAAGGAAAAGTGAAAGTGACTAATGCTAAGGTTATGTGCAAAACTATTGAAAAGAAGTGCCTTTTAGACAAGTTGGTATCAAACCTTGAGCAGAAAATAAAGAAGTTAGAAGAAGAGTGGTTGGACATGTGCGAGTGGGCAAAGTTGTTACTCTCCGCCAATCCCACTTTGGAGACCAACATGGATATGTCACCTTTCGCAAGTCAAGTCACTCTCCAAAATAATCCTCCTCCAGACTACTCTACCTATCAGAGTCAACCGAGCTCCATTCAAATTCCTCCAAAGAATCCTCCGCAACATCATGCATATGCTCCTAAACCTCAACACCTTACTTCACACCCGCATTACCCTACTATGCAAGCTCCTCAATACGAAACACCTCTGCACCAAGTTCCCTGACATCATGCACCTCTCATGCCATTTCCAATCCCTTCATATCAAATGTCTCTGTACCAAAGACCTCCTATGCCATATCTTTTGGAACTACGTCAGACTTGATTCCCGTTTAAGAGGGGATACGTAGGCGCTCCTATGGGGTTCGGTCTTATTATAAATAAAACTTTCATTTTCCCCTTTTCTATTGATAACTGGGGCAGAATTTTTTAGAGGATCTCAAAAATTCCATCAAGATTTCTCCTGGCACATCTTGATAATTGGGGAAAATTTTTTGAGAGGATCTCAAAAATTCCATCAAAATTTCTCCTGGCACATCTTCATACTGGGGCAGAATTTTTGAGTAAACTCAAAAATTTCACCAAAAGTTTCTTCTCACAAGCAGTCTGCTTACAACGAAGATCAAACGATAGCTCTACTTTTGAGTCAGACATTGTAAAGTCTCGACCTATACCATGGTCAAAGATTCGACATCAGCTTTTACTAAATGATAATTTCAAAATCTTTCAAAGTTTTTCTCCCTTTTATGAGAAACAGACGCTCGAAGAGGTGTGGATGGCGAGCCAAAGGAGCACGCTGCGCCAAATCATGGATACAGATCAACCTCCCCCCTTTAAACTAACTATTTTTCTTTGAATGTAGAAAATACAGGTACATATACAAAGGCAACTTCAACAATCAACATACCACATTTGAGCCCGACAAATGACACTCAACCCTTCCAATAAGGCGGACGCCCAAGTTACTATACGCCCTCAAGCAATTGCTGTGCTGGCAAATTACATTCTGCCTGATGTTGCATCATTTGCACCTACGCCTCATATCGCATTATGCTCGAAAAACTACATCATTATATTATGCCCGAGATCGCAGAAATGCATCACTTCATGTGCTCGATATTGCATGTGCCCGAAGAAATGCATCATTGCATGTGCCCGAAGAAATGCATCATTCAATGTGCTCGATATTGCATGTGCCCGAAGAAATGCATCAGCGCATTGTGCCCGAGACCGCATTGCGCCCGAAATTTGCATAAGCCCAAGCTTGCATCGTGATCGAAGTTTGCATGCGCCCGAATGAAATCAAGTAACAAGAGTATCAACATATGCCAAAAACAGATACGCTCTCTTTACTCATTACTTATATTCCAAAGGCGTCATCCTCCAAAGGCATCATCTTTCATGGCCTGCGGACTTCATGTCATGGCCTGAGGACTTATTTTATGCATATTATGTTCCTAAGGCGTCATAGTCTAAAGGCATCATCCTCATGGCCTGCAGACATCATATCATGGCCTAAGGGTTTAAATTCTGTCTATCATGATCCGAAGATGTCATAGTCTAAAGGCGTCATTTTCATGGCCTACAGACAACATTTCCATGACCTGAGGATACACTTTGCATATCGTGGCCCTAGACATCATAGCCTAAGACGTCATTTTTTCACGATCTTAAGGCAAATATTCATGGTCAACATGGGAATTGCATCATGTTTACATTTACCATTTATTTTGATATATATGTTCTAATTACTCTATTTAAGTTATATTACAAGTTACAGATGTACAGATTACAGACAAAGCTACTTTCAGAATGGCTGTTCTTATGCTTAAAAACAAAGGTTCCGACAAATTCTTGGCTACTCGCACTATCGTTTCGCTACTCATCCATCATTCAGGCTACCATGATGATATCTTCGGATTCAACTCGCCATTGTGACCTACTGTCTCTACATCTAGGCTGGTCCGCCTTACAATGCGACATTTAGGCTCATCCGCCTTACAATGCGACATTTAGGCTCGTTCGCCTTACAATGCGACATCTAGGCTCGTCCGCCTTACAATGCGACATCTAGGCTCGTCCGCCTCACAATGCGACATCTAGGCTCGTCCGCCTCACAATGCGACATCTAGGTTCGTCCTCCTTGCAAAGCGACATCTAGGCTCGTCCGCTTTAGAATAGGATATTTAGGCTCGTCCGCCTTAAAACGATAGTTAGGTTTGTCCATCTTGTAGGACATTTATGCCGTCCACCTTAAAAGGACATTTAGGCTTGTCCGCCTCATAAGACATTTATTCGTCCACTTTATCAGATATTTAGGCCGTCCGCCTTTAAATGACACTTAGGCTCGTCCGCCTTAAAATGACGTTTAGACTCTTCTTACAACAAGAGATTTTTCTTATATTATTATATCGCTATACTATAAGATCTATTGGAGGTTGACATTATTCTTCAGAGATGGGTTTCAATCCTTCAAGAAGTTAAAGACTATCAAGGCTTGCACTACGTCTCAAACAGATACGCTTCTTATCACCTCTTGTCATTTATTTAGAACTCATATTTTATCGGTCATACATTATTTATAAGCTAACATTTTATCTAGAATTTGCAGATATGATCGATCGACCCTTGATTACAATTATCATGCCATCATCTATCACAACAAAGACCCTATCAATTCTTCGCTTTTCATACTCCGAACCTTGCTCAAAGGCTGATAACCTCACTCTATCATGCTCTTCCTGCTTCTCTGTCATGCTCTTTTAGCCACTCTATCTCTCTCTTCTCGCTGCGCTAATCTTATCCATTCAAGCCGATATCGTGCCTTTCAAATACCTTAGCGCTCTTTCAATTTTTAAGAGTTTCATTTGCTCTTGAATCTAGAACTACACACGACCTGATTCTCGTATAACCACAAATATGTAGGCGACTTACAACCAAAGTCTCGGTCGTACCCTTTTTCAACTCTATATCGTTTCAATTGATCCAACTGACATTTCTCGTCGGTCGGACAAAATCGGCTACTAAGTCAACGTTGGTTGCCTGACAATTCATTCTTCATTCTCAATCAACCAAGGGGCAGCTGTTGACAACCAATTTTGACCGACCTTTAACCATTTTTTAGGATTATATTCGATTAAATACGTATTAAAAAATTTACTTAAAGTTTTGAAGTTTTACTCGATTTTTTTCTCAAAATTATATATTTTAGTATCGTTTACTTTATAAAATTATTGTAAATATTATTATATTTTAAAATTATTAATGAATTGCAATTTTTTTTAAAAATTCAAATGATTTTCAATTATATAAAAATATTTTAATGTATGTAGTATTTTAATTAAATAGTAATTCCTACACTTTCCTTAAAATTATTTAAATTCTAGCCTATTCTATCATAATTTCTTTCAAATCTAGCCACTTCAATTAGAGTTTGTTTCAATCATAGCCCCTCTTTCATTTCAATTCTAGCCATTTTAATTGCAATTGTAGCCATTCCATATTCAATCCAATCTGATTTCAATACATTTCATCTTTTAATCTCATCCATCTATTTTATTAATCGAATCCTATCCCTTCATTTTCAAATTAGATCAACGATTGTGATTAAATCTCCTATTCTCTCAACACCAAAAGACCCCAAAATCTAAAATTCTAACCCATTCTTCTCCCTCCTCTTCCTCTCCAGCCGCCTCCCCTCTCCCTTCTCTCTCCCTCTCCTCCATTTTTTCCGGCGAGGGAGACAGCCGGACGGGAACACCAAGCAGCACCGCTGCTCTTCTTCTCCCTCTCTCCGTCTTTCCCCCTTTCCCTTCCTCCTCCCCTTCTCCCTCTCTCGCGACCCTTCTCTTTTCCTTGTTCCATCTTCTCCTCTCGCCTTCCTTGCTGCCTCCATAGCGCCTCCCATCAGCATTCAGCAGCCGCGACCGGCGAGGAGTCAGCAGCAGTTGCCGGCGAGAACCCCTGCGCCCGGCCAGTAGCTGCAAAGAGGAGGCAAACGACCATCTCTCTCTCCTCCGTTTTCTCCCCTCCTTCGTCCCTCTTCTCCCCTTCCCGTCTCTTGTCTTTCCCTTCCTCTTTCCTTTTCTCTTCTCTTTATCTGCAGGTACCAGCGCCCCCACCAGCAGCCCGAGCAGCAGCACGCCATGACTGGGAGCCCAGCGCCGCCCTCTCCTCTCTCCTCTTCTCCATCCGTCTCTTCCTCTCTTCTCCGGCCAGCAGTAGCGGTAAATTTCGATAAAATCTTCAAGGATTAGATAAGGATCCGACCAGGTATATCTTTCAAAAAACTCTCTCATGTCATGTCCATTGGTTAATACCTTTTAATGCGTGATTCAACTTGGCAAATTTCTACTTGCTCACATAAAGTTTTGTTTTAAATTAATTATTATTCGTTTGTTCTTATGTCATTTTTCTGCTCTAGGTTTAAATGTTCCAATGCTCTTCTTAAAATTAATATGAAGATTTCATACTTGTCTTTGATTGGCCTATTATTACTTGATTAGTCTCGTTAATCTTGATACATCATCAATAGAATTTAGTCCACACCTTAAATATTGATTCTCTTTCATTTAGAACAACTTGCATAAATAGGTTACTAATTGATATGCTCTTTGGACCCAGTATGTTATTGCATTATATTTCTTTAGTTGTTTGTTATATAGCATTAATAGTTGGAATTTTACAGCTTACTTACAAATTGATTTAATGTATTGATTTTCTTGATTTTGAAAGTAGCAAAGTTGACCCTTCTTTAGATGCTTAGTGATTTCAATAAATTCGTATATGGTGAATGTCCCAAATTAAATCGTTTAGCATAATTATAATTAAGCTAATTTTTGGAAAATCTTTATTAGTTGGATAGTGTAATATGTTATTTTTTTCTTTCCTTTCATGTGAATCTTGATTGTCCGTAAATTGTATCTTGGTAAAAATTGTGACTTCTTAATTTATTCATTTACCTTAATTAAAATTGATTTGATCTCTTACTTGCTCTTATATGGTAAAAATACCTTATATTTGATAAAATGAATTTAAATAAAATCTGTTTTTACTCTTATTTATTTTTAGGAAAATATATGTATCTTATTCCTAATTTTATTTCTTACTAGTTTATTTTTGGTATTGCAATATTCTTAAAATTTTCTGATTTTTAGCTCTTCTTTATTTAAGGAAAAAATATATTATCCTCTATTGATTTATCCTTACTTGTTTATATTTAGAAATGAAAATATTTTAAAATTTTCTGATTTGGTCCTCTTTTATAATAAGGAAAACTATATATTTAATTGATTCCTTTAAATATTTCTTTTCCTTATTTGTTTTCCCCTCTTTGCTATATAAATAAGACCCCCTCCATTCATTATTTGATCAACTGATACACTCATTCACTCTCAATCACAATTTCTCTCATCACTCTTCCCTCTCTCATTGCTCTCTTGCTACTCTAAAAATACATTAAGATTCGGTAAACATTCAAGTGTTCTTCTTCGCTACTTTGCTATTTTGCATTTGTTCGAGTAAAGGTTGGATCAACTTGTTTTTTCATTGCTACCATTCCTAACCTATTTAACCGGTTAGTATTCGGAATTAGCATTTACATTATTTTTTTTGTATTCGTACATTTGTGTGAGCTCATTGTTCTATTCTTTTGTTATGTATAAGTTGTTAAACAATTGCATTATTGTCTCACCTTGACTAATAAATGTGATTACTTGTGTAGTTATTTGATTGCTTTGACAGGTTTCAAACTTGAAGTTCAAGTTGAAGATTAGCCATGAAGAAAGATTTATTTGTTTACTTGAATCTATATTTCTTTTTTTTCTTATTTTATTTATTTCAACGTTGTAACATTTGTATAACTCTAAAGCTCTCATATATAAATTTATTTGGGGGATCGTCTGGGGGAATGGGGTTTACATACTTGTTCATTGTAATTTTTTTAAAGTTAGAAATCATGCTTATAGGTTTATCTTTAACCACCTAGAATTATTGTTTGTAGGTGTTATAATCTAACCAATTTTCAATTTGCTTGACGCTTTTGTTAATAAGTCTTAAAAAATAACTAGATTCCATTAATTTTTTAATGTTAAAATCAAATCATAATAATTTAGTAGGCTGATTAGGTGTTTTAAAAATGTTATAACTCTTTAGCATTGTCTTGTCACGTAGAAACCATGCCTAAGGATTAAATTGTTCATATCATTTAGATTTACAAAATCATGCATATATGTGTTGCTCCGTTTTTTTTGAACACCTAGAAATCATGTCTATAGGCTTGTAAATAACTTTTAGCATATCCATAATAAAAATAAAATTTGTTGTGCATATTTGTGCCCTCCCCCTAAAATTAGTTAATATTATTTAATTAGTAATCTTATTTGTCCTCTTGGAGATTTCCGCATTTATGATGCAATATGTTGCTTTCTTAAAATAATAGTGATAATAAATCATTTCATGCATTTAACAAACTACTTGGCTTTTGAATATTTCATAGCAAAATCTTTGCATTTAATAAATTTAGTACATTAATGTTCTATTTTTTTTCTTTCTTTTTCTTCTTACAAAGTTTTGCAATATTTTTTAAAAAAGAGTCATTATTCAATCATCCTTTAAAACTTTGGATTGATTATGACATTGTTTTTTTTTTTGAAATAAATTATAAGCACTATCTCCTAACCTATCGTTAGTGGGAAAGTCAAAGAACTATGAGGTCTAGTTCCAATTTTTAAATTAAACCGAAGCGTCCCCGGAAGTACCACCTACCCATGAATTTTAAAAGGAATTATGTGTATGTGCCTATATGTAAACTAAATCTTTTAAATCATTTTCGAAAACATAAACTATTTTTTTTAAGACCAATCTCAAATCAAAATTGTTTCTATGGTGGAGGAGCGCGATCAACAATATCGTGGCATCATCCCTATAAAGGAACAAACATTTTTTTTAAATAAAATTTCCTACTCAAAACTTATCAATTTTTCAAACTTTACTTTCTCACATATTAATCGCTTATTATTTGCCAATTCTGGTTATAACATAGTCTCATATGCTTAAATGAAAATTAAATTTGCTTGTTTATTTATTGCTATCATCTAGCCATGCATATCTAAATTAATAAAAAAATAACAAAATACTCTTAATTGTTTTGTATTTGTTATCACTTAGCAAGTATATTATTAAATAATAATGAAGTGACCTTGATTGCTACTTGTAACCCCCACATAGATTGCATGAGACACGGCCGAGACCCACATTTGTGGACCTCGAGGGATGCCTAACACCTTCCCCTGAAGGTAATTTGAACCCTTACCCTAATCTCTGGCCCGTTGACTTTAGCTAGACTTAGTTAGGTTAGATAGGTGCCCTAACGCGCCTTAATTCGTTAGGTGGTGACTCTAAACTCAAAATCCCAAAAGAGTTGTTAAGTCGTGCACAAAACCCGTTTTCTGTGAAAATGGGGCGCGACATCACCTTTATACTTTTCACTATTGATAGTACCTTTCGAAGAAACATTAATTGTATCATCAATTTGTTTGTTATTTTAATTTATTTTCGAGATCAAACGACAATTATCTTCATCATGATCTCGGTGCTTACAATCTTATACGATTTGGAATTTTTTCCATTAGATCAAGTATAACCTTGACCCTATTTGTGCTTGGTCTTGGCTTATTTGAGTAGCTTTATCCATAACTATTTGCTTTCCAACTATCGAGCTATAGACAACAAATACTTCTTTGCAACAAATCTGGAGAGATAAGTTCAATAAAAAGCATCAAAACCACAACTAACATCGTTGTCTCCTTAGGATTATATCCAGTGGACTCTGGAAAAACCCTAATTGGTTCTCCTGTCCATGAAAAAACTCTCTACAATGGAAACCTTCTATTTTAGTATTCACCATCCACCTCTCTCGATACACATAACACAAACCCAAACATATCGACTTTTATTCTCAAATCTAGCATACGAGATTATATTAGATATGCAATTATTGTTGGATTAACTTGGCATATAAATGTCAAAAATCAAAGGAAAAGGTCTGGTAATTTCAACCAGTCATTATTTTATAATATTATAACCTTTACATTATTCTTCAAATGTGATGATATCTTAGTAGTTTATATAGTTAATTCACGAATCACATGATTCGTAAATTGTTTTTTTGAAATGGCACAAGTAATATCATTATATAATTATCCATTAAATGTTGATAAAGAAGAAGAGTGATCAATCAAATGAATTAAATCATAACGGTTTAATAAAATAACATAAAAATATACTCCACCTCATCTAACTCTCTGCTCATAACTTACTTTTATTTTTATACTTTCCGTATTTTGTTTTAAATATTTGAATATATTTTTAAATTATTTTTCCTATTTATAGATCATAGAAAAGAAATATAAATTTTATTTAAAAATGTTTTGCCGCAAGTAAAAAATGCTTTTCAAAAAATGCACAACATGTGTACACTATTTCTTGTTTTTTAGTAAACAACCTGTCCTTGCCTAAATCACTTGTCCTTGACTACTTTTTTTTCTTTGTACTCTCTTCTAGGTCTTTATGTGTACACTATTTCTTGTTTTTAACAAATCACATGTTCTCGACTAAATCACTTGTCTTTGACTACTTTTTTTCTTTCTACTCTCTTCTAAGTCTTTCCATTTCTCCATTCTCATTCTTCCATGTACCAGTAATTTTCACTCTGTTGGAATTCTAAACCCGAAATTTGTCTAAGGAACAACTATATTCTATATGTTACTTTGCAGGTTATAGCAGTTACGTTTTGTAAACAAATAAAATAATGACACAAAATATTATCGCGAAAAACCCCAAATCATAGAGGGTAAAAACCATGACCTACACCTCTTTAGGATTTAACTCCACTTCATTAAACTCTGAGCCTCAATGAAAGATTACAAACATATGTAACCTAAGGAATTATAAACTCTAATTCCTAGTGAAGAAATTAAAACTGTAATTCCTAGTTACCAAAGACACAACCCCCAGGTATAAGTCTTCTACCATCCGTAAAGTTGCTCAAACTTTTTAGTTGAATCCTACACACATACTTGATTTTAATCAAAATTCTTAATTACAATCCTACAACTCTTTCCTCACAAACTCGCGGCACTCCCCAATTAATCTAAAAACTCTCTCAAAATCTTGATCATGTTTTAATCTTCTCTCTATATAAGTGCACAAAATTCTTCAATGAACTATTGCGATATTCATAGACTTTCAAAATCTCCTAAGTCTTGTTAAACACAACTTAGTCAACTATTGCGATATTTATAGAAAACAAAGACTTCTTTGCAAACAAATCTGGAGAGATAAGTTCGATAAAAAGAATCAAAACCACCACTAACGTTGTTTTCTCCTTAGGATTATATCGAATAGACTATGGAAAACCCTACATTGGTTCTCCTGTCCATGGAAAAACTCTCTACAATGGACACCTTCGAGTTTTTAGTATTCCCCATCCTACTCTCTCGATACATATAATACAAAACCAAACATATCGACTTTTATTCTCAAATATAGCTTACGAGATTATATTAGATATGCAATTATTGTTGGATTAACTTCGCATATAAATGTGAGAAATGAAAGTGTAACACCCCGTAGCAAAAATAGACCAAAAATTAGTTTTTCAGAAAAATCTACAGGTGCTACCAACGGTGGCACCGACGGACCGTAGCCTGAATCACGGTCCGCCCTGCACAATCGTCGATGGGATCAGAAACTCCCAAAAATTTCATCCTAGAAAAATTGGTTATGTCTTGCATGATATACGGACTTACGGTTCGTAGGTCAAACGACGGTCCATAGTCCGTGACCATCAATCAAGACTCCCTTCAACTACTCTCTGACAAGAGTTATGGATGACCAGCATGGTTCGTAGGTGGACCTACAGTCCGTAGGTGGAAAATTTGCAGCCAGTTAAGGGGAAATGCAGTTGGGTCAACTTAAAATGATCATAACTCTTATCACAGGATGTATTATGTCTTCCATGACCTACCCACAGATAGTTAATTAAATTATCTTTTCAGAGCCACCGACCTTGTTAAAATCAGACCTTCGAGTAAACGGTTATGCTCATTTTAGTAAAGGCTTGTCGAACAGGACCTCACGACGGACCCAACGATGGGGCGTCAGGCGCACGACGGACCGTCAGTCCTGGTTGTCGTGAGGCCCGACAACAACCTTCCCAGGGGTCGTTTTGACCTTTCCCACTCCGTTTAAACCCTATGTTACGTCGTTTTGACCCTAAATCATCAGATTTTAGTCAGCTTAAGCCTAGAAACATAACCAAAATATATACAAGTCAAATCATTAAATCAAAACTTGGAAAATTTGAAGCAAGAGAGGAGAAACAAGCTAAAAAAACCCTAGTTCAAGAACGCCACAAGCTCCCAGCCCTGAAACCTAAGTATTTTTCCGTGGATTTTATCACCAGGTATGTGGGATTTCACTAGTGGGGTTCTTTTCACCCATTGGGTCCTTAGTTTCATGCAATTTTTGATTCTCTTATCATGATTAAACATAGGGTTTCTAGAACTTCGATATAACTTCATGAATTTATTAAATATATGCTCCAAATTAGATTATCATGTTATTAATCAGATTATCGCATGAATTTCAGAACCCTAGCTTTGTATTTCTTTAGTTCTTGAATTACACATGCTATGTCATATATTTCAGACACTTCAGATATACATGTCTTAGTTATAAATGCATAATTACAAGATTAATTGTTGCATTCTCAGTTTGCATGTTCAGTTTAGGCTATCCAGTATTTACCGAAATTCAGATATAATCATTTAATTTACAGAATTCATTGGAAGTAGCATAATACCGAGTTGGATTAGGGTTCAGCGTACCCAATAGTCTCACAACTACTAGCCAAGTAGGTTTTAAGTTCCCTCTTTGGGCAATCAGTTTAGTGATCACGCCAGTATGCCTTTATATCTTTGGCAAGGTGTATTGGGTCCTCTCGATGGGGCGTATACATCGGACTCCACACTTAGCTCATGTGATTTTATTATCTGTTATTGTAGCTCCCACGGTTCAGTGAGACTCTCTGCATTGACCATTTATCAATATATTCAGTATTTAGTTTCAGCATGTTATAAATTGTTCATTGCATCCAGTTAACTTAGAAATCAGCACATCACGTGCAGATTATTATATTTGTTTTTGTGCTTGTTCAGTTATGTTTTATTTCAGCTGTACTCTATCCTACATGCTCAGTACCTTTCAAGTACTGACGCATACGTGCCCTACATCTTCTCGTGATGTAGGTTCAGGTTCTCAACATCCAGTTCACGCATAGATCAATTTCCTGATCTCCAATTCAGTAGATTCTGTGGTGAGTCCTCATTCTCCAAGGAAAACAGTCATGAGTTTCATTTCAGTCTTTAGTCATTTAGTTCAAGTTTTTGCTAGATTTAGCTTGGGCTTGTGCCAGTATTTCTAGTCTAGTTTAGAGAATATTTTCAGACATAGTTAGATTCAGCTTAGTATTGAGTTAATATTTCTTTTGTGTTAAACTCATTGTTTTCAAATATCTCAGATATAGAATATGGGTATTCCCCATCTTTTCATTTTAAGTATGATTTAGCTTCCGCAATAGTTTATTATCTTTAGTACGGTCATGATCATGCCAGCAGGGTTAGCTTGGGATCACTTGTGGTCCTAGGTTCCGTGTCCGCGTCTCGGGGGTAGCTTGGGGCATGAAAAAACTTGGTATCAGAGCACTAGGTTCAAGAGTCCTAGGATTTCTGAAAAAGCCGCACTAAGTAGAATCCTTTTCATGGGTGTGAAGTGCACCACATCTTATGAGAGGGAGCTATGAAGTGTTTTAGGAAAAACTTCACTTTCTTGTTACTCTTATCGTGCGTAAGGTATGATCAAATTCCATTCTAACTTAACGTTGTGCATTTAAGATCATGCCTTCTTATAGAGCTTAGGCATGGAATGCTAATTCACGCAATGCAAACGTGGTTCCTCTAGTACCAGATAAGGAAGTTCAAATGTAGAGTTTCAGAATGCCAATTCAACTTTTGGCTCAGAGTATGACCAACCAGAACAGTTAGTAGGTTCTAGTTCCTACTAATAGAATTAATCGATCAATGGCAGCCATAGTTTGTGATTTTGTTAGGATGAATCCGTCTATGTTTTCAGGGTCGCATGTTGGTAAGGACCCACAGAAGTTCATTGATTAAGTCAAGAAAATATTTTGTGTGATGTCAGTAACTGGTAGTGATAGGTGAGATTGGCATCCTACAAACTCAAGGATGTGACTGACATATGGTTCACTCGGTGAAAGACAACAAAGATGACTTTGCCTTTTGTAACTCACTATAGCAGTCCAATTCAATGTCATTCTGAAACTCTCTTAGAACTTTTCTCAGTATCTACTCTAGGCGGTGGCCCAGCTATAGGTAGACGGGTATACAAAAATTACCATGTCAAAATCTCTCAGAAAGTCACCTCAGCAGATCTAGTAGAGTTAGAAATGGTAGACTTCGATGTCATTCTAGGCATGGATTGGTTACACTATGTTATGCCTCAGTCGATTGTAGAACTAGAATTGTTCGTTTTTCAGTTTCCAGACGAACCAATCTTAGAATGGAAGGGTAGAAGCTTAGCGCTTATGGGTCGATTTATTTCTTACCTTAGGGCCAGAAAGATGATATCTAAGGGTTATCTCTATCATCTAGTTTGGGTTAAGGATTCTAGACTTGAAACCCTAACTCTTGAGTCAGTTCCAGTAGTCTATGACTTTCCAGAAGTATTTCCAGAAGATCTTTTCGGAGTCTCTCCCGAAAGGAAAATTGACTTTGAAATTTATCTCCTTCCAGATACCCAGCCTATTTCTATTCCTCCTTACAGATTGGCTCAAGCAGAGCTTAAGGAATTGAAAGATCTGTTGAAAGACCTTCTAGATAAGGGTTTCATCAAACCTAGTATTTCACCATGGGGTGCACCAGTATTGTTCGTAAAGAAGAAAGATGGTTATCTTAGAATGTGCATTGAGTATAGACAGTTGAAAAAGGTCACAGTCTAGAATAAGTATCCTATCCCCATGATTAATTACTTGTTTGATCAACTTCAAGGTGCTAGTCATTTCTCAAAGATAGACCTCAAGATTGGGTTATCATCAGCTCAGAGTCAGAGATAGTGACATTCCGAAAATAGCCTTCAAAACTCGGTATGGTCATTTTGAATTTGTAGTTATGTCGTTTGTACTAACTGATGCTTCTGCAACTTTCATGGATTTGATGAACAGAGTGTTCAAACAGTACTTAGACTTGTTCGTTATCGTCTTCATTGATGATATCCTCATTTACTCTAGGAGTGAGGAAGAACATGCAAGTCATTTGAGAGTTGTTCTGCAGACTCTCAAAGATCGCCAGATATTCGCTAATTTTTAGTAAATATGAGTTTTGGTTGAAATCCATTGATTTCCTTGGTCACATTATATCTAGCGAAGGGATCCGCGTAGATTCACAAATGATAGAAGCAATGAAACAATGGCCCACACCTACCTTTTCTACAGATATCAGAAGTTTCTTAGGTCTAGCAGGTTATTACAGAAGGTTCGTGGAAGGATTTTCATCCATATCCTCACCATTGACTAGGTTGACTCAGAAGATTGTCAAGTTCCAATGGTCAGATGATTGTGAGAAAAGCTTTGCAGAATTGAAAACTAGATTGACTACATCTCCTTTCTTGACTATACCAGAGGGTTCAGATGGTTATGTAATCTATTACGATGCATCCAGAGTTGGCCTTGGTTGTGTGTTGATGCGAAGAGATAAGGTTGTATCTTATGCCTCTAGAAAGTTTAAGGTGCATGAGAAGAACTATTCAACTCATGACCTCGAGCTTGCAGCAGTGGTATTTGCACTCAAGATATGGAGACACTACTTGTATGGTGTTCATGTAGATATGTTCACCGAAAAGAAGATCCTTCAGTATCTGTTCACCCAGAAAGAGTTGAATCTTCGCCAGAGGAGATGGATTCAGTTCCTCAAGGATTATGATATGAATGTGCATTACCATCTTTGAAAGGCGAATGTAGTGGCCGATGCTTTTAGTAAATTATCTATAGGTAGTGTAGCCTATGTTGAGGAAAAAATAAAGGAGCTAGTGAAGGATGTTCACAGGCTTGCTCGCTTGGGAATTCGCCTTATGAGCATATCAGATAGCGGTTTAAAAGTTCAGAATGGGGCAGAATCGTCTTTGGTCGTGGAGGTTAAGGAAAGAGAGTGATCCGATCTTGCTTGAACTAAAGGGTGCAGTTAAAAATCAGAGAGTGGAGGTTTTCTCCCAAGGGGGAGATGGTGTACTTCGCTACCAAGGTAGATTGTGTGTTCATGATGTGGGAGAGTTGAGGAAGCATACTCTTGCAGAAGCTCATAACTCCAGGTATTCTATTCATCCAGGTGCCACTGAGATGTACCGCGTTCTGCGGGAAGTCTATTGGTGGAATGACATGAAGAGGGATATAGCCGACTTTGTGAGTAAGTGCCCCGATTGCCAGCAAGTTAAGGTAGAACATCAGAAACCAGGAGGTATGACTCAATAGATCGATATTCCTACTTGGAAGTGGGATGTGATCAATATGGATTTCATGACAGGGTTACCTTGTACTCGCAGACAGCATGACTCAATTTGTGTGATGGTTGATAGGATGACTAAGTCTTCTCGCTTTTTGGCGGTCAAGACTACATATTCGGCAGAGGACTATGCCAAGCTTTATCTTACTGAAATTGTGAGTTTGCATGGGGTTCCTTTGTCTATCATCTCAGATAGAGGTCCTTAGTTTACCTCACATTTCTGGAAGTCATTTCAAAAAGGTCTTGGTACTCAAGTTAACCTTAGTACAGCATTTCATCCACAGACGGATGGGCAGGCAGAGTGTACCATTCAGACAATAGAGGATATGTTGAGATCTTGTGTGATCGATTTCAAAGGTAGTTGGGACGCTCACGATTCTCTTATTGAGTTTGCCCACAATAATAGCTACCATTCCTACATTCAGATGGCCCCTTATGAGGCTTTATATGGGCGTAGATGTAGATCTCCTGTTGGTTGGTTTGAAGTAGGTGAAACAGCTTTGATAGGGCCAGATTCAGTCCTTTATGCTATGGAAAAAGTAGAACTAATCAGAGATAGATTTAGGACAGCCCAAAGTCATCAGAAATCTTATTGAGATGTAAGGAGAAGGGAACTAGAGTTCCAAGTTGATGATTGGGTTTTTTCTGCAAGTCTCACCTATGAAAGGGGTGATGAGATTTGGATTGAAAGGGAAGCTCAGTCCTAGATATGTAGGCCCTTACAAGATCTTGAAAAGGATTGGCAAGGTGTCCTATGAGTTAGAGTTGCCAGCAAAATTAGCAGCAGTGCATCCGGTCTTCCACATCTCACTCTTGAAGAAGTGCGTGGGTGACCCAACCTCTATAGTGTCATTAGAGAGTGTGCCGGTGAAAGATAGTCTTTCTTATGAGGATGTACCAGTTGAGATTCTTGACCGTCAGGTTAGAAGGTTGAGAAACAAAGAAGTCACTTCAATCAAGGTTTTGTGGAGGAGTCAGTCTGTAGAGGGAGCTACTTGGGAAGTAGAAGCAACCATGAAAGCCAAGTATCCTTACCTTTTTCCTTCCAATTCCACTCCAGCTTGAGGTAATAGTTCCTATTCAGTTTTATACTCATTCATGCGTAAATTCAGTATTAGAATCATGTTCCCTCATTTTGTACTTTCATTTTTAGCGTAATTGCATGTTCTAAGAACTCAATTCAGCCAGAACTCAGTTTTCAGTGTTTAGTAGTGGGGTTTGATTCTCTCTCCCTCTATTTCAGCTAGTTTAGTCTTCATTCGAGGACGACTGTTCCCAAGGGGGAGATAATGTAACACCCTGTAGCCAAAACAGACCAAAAATTAGTTTTTCAGAAAAATCTGCAGGTGCTACAAATGGTGGCATCAACGGACCGTAGCCTGAACCATGGTTCGTCCTGCACAACCGTCGATGTTATCAGAAACACCAAAAAATTTCATCCTAGAAAAATTGGTTAAGTCTTGGACAACGGACAGACTTATGGTCCATAGGTCAAACGACGGTCCGCAGTCCGTGACCGTCGATTAAGACTCCCTTCAACCACTCTCTGACAAGAGCTATGGATGACCAGCATGGTTCGTAGGTGGACCTATGGTCCGTAGGTGGAAAATTTGCAGCCAGTTAAGGGGAAATGCAGTTGGGTCAACTTAAAATGATCATAACTCTTAGCACAAAATGAATTAGGCCTGACAGCCACCTTCCCAGGGGTCTTTTTGACCTTTCTCACTCTTTTTAAACCCTAATTTACGTCGTTTTGACCCTAAATCATTAGATTTTAGTAAGTTTAAGCCTAGAAACACAATTAAAACATATCCAAGTGAAATCATTAAATCAAAACATTGAAAATTAGAAGCAAGAGAGGAGAAAAAAAGCTCAAGAACCCTAGTTCAAGAACGCCACAAGCTCCAGCAGTTCCAGCCCCGAAACTTAAGTATTTTTCCATGGATTTCATCACCAGGTATGTGGGATTTACGAGTGGGTTCTTTTCACCCATTGGGTCCTTAGTTTCAGTCAGTTCTTGATTCTCTTATCATGATTAAACCTAGGATTTCGAAAACTTTGATATAACTTCATGAATTTATTAAATATATGTTCCAAATTAGATTATCATTTTATTACTCAGATTATCGCATGAATTTCAGAACCCTAGCTTTGTATTTCTTTAGTTCTTGAATTACACATGCTAGGTCATATATTTAAGACACTTCATATATACATGCCTTAGTTATAAATGCATAATTACCAGATTAATTGTGGCATTCTCAGTTTGCATGTTCAGTTTTGAGCTATCCAGTATTTAAAGAAATACAGATATAATCATTTAATTTACAGAATTCATTGGGAATAGCATAATACCGAGTTAGACTAGGGTTTAGCGTACCCAATCGTCCTAGAACTACTAGCCAAGTAGGTTATAAGTCCCCACTGTGCGCAATCAGTTTAGTTATCACGCCAGCATGCCTTTATACCTTTGGTAGGGTATATTGGGTCCTCTCAATGGGGAGTATACATCGGACTCCACATTTAGCTCATGTGGTTTTATTTTCGGTTATTAGTAGCTTCAACAGTTCAGTCAGAGTCTCTACATCGACCATTTATCAGTATATTCAGTATTCAGTTTCAGCATGTTATAAATTGGTCATTGCATCCAGTTAGCTCAGAAATCAGCACATCACGTTCAGATTATTATACTTGGTTTGGTGCTTGTTCAGTTATGTTTTATTTCAGCTGTACTCTATCCTACATGCTCAGTATTTTTCAAGTACTGACGAATACGTGCCCTACATCTTCTGGTAATGTAGGTTAAGGTTCTCAGCATCCAGATCACGCATAGATCAATTTCCCGATCTCCAGTTCAGCAGATTCTGTGGTGAGTCCTCATTATCCGAGGACAACGGTATGAGTTTCATTTCAGTCTTTAGTCATTTAGTTTCAGTTTTTGATAGATTTAGCTGGGCCTTGTCCCAGTATTTCTAGTCTAGTTTAGAGGCTATTTTTAAACATAGTTAGATTCAGATTAGTATTGAGTTAATATTTCTTTTGTATTAAACTCATTGTTTTCAAATATCTCAGTTATAGAATATGGGTATTCCCCATCTTTTCATTTTAAGTATGATTTAGCTTCCGCAACAGTTTACTATCTTTTGTATGCTCATGATCATGCCAGCAGGGTTAGCTTGGGATCACTAGTGGTCCTAGGTTCCGTGTCCGCGTCTCGGGGGTAGCTCGGGGCGTGACAGAAAGGAAACGTATGGCAATTCAACCAGTCATTATTTTATAATATTATAATCTTTGCGTTATTCTTCAAATATGATGATATATTAGTAGTTTATATAGTTGATTCACAAATCACACGAGTCATAAATTGTTATTTTGAAATGGCACAAGTAATAGTATTATATAATTATCTATTGAATGTTGATAAAGAAGAAGAGTGATTCTAGCATTTAAGGGTGTAATCTAGTGATCAATCAAATGAATTCAATTATAACGGTTTAATAAGATAAAATAAAAATATACTCCACCTCATCTAAATCTCTGCTTGTAACTTATTTTTATGTTATTTTTATATTTTTCTTATTTTGTTTTAAATATGTAAATATATTTTTAGAATTTTTTCTCTACTTTAGTATAGATCATATAAAAGAAATAAAAATGTTATTTTAAAAGTTTTTTTGCATGTAAAGTTAAGTTTTCTAAAAACGCACAACATGTGTATACTATTTCATTTTTTTTAGAAAATAATCCGTCATCGACTATGTCACCTGTCCTTGACTACTTTTTTTCTTTCTACTCTCTTCTAGGTCTTTTATATGCAATATTTCTTGTTTTCAGCAATTCACATGTCCTCGACTAAATCACTTATTGTTGACTACTTTATTTTTCTTTCTACTCTCTTCTAGGTCTTTCCGTTTCTCCATTCTCATTCTCTCTTGTCCCTGTTATCTTCACTCTGTTGGAATTCTGACTCCCAAATTTTCCTAAAGAACATGTATATTATATATGTTCCTTTGCATATTAGAGCAGTTACATTTTGTAAAGCAAATAAAATAATGACAGAATATATAATCGCGAAAACCCCCAACTTATAAAGGGTAAAAACAACGACCTACACCTCTGTAGGATTTAACACCACTTCATAAAATCTAAGCCTCAACAAAAGATTTCAAACCTATGTAACCTAAGGAATTATAAACTCTACTTCTTAGCTAAGACTCACCTAGGTAAGACATAAAGAGACTGCTCATACAACTTCTTCAATACCCATCTAAGTGATCTTTAAGACTACTAAATATAAGCATACTTCATTTGATTTAACAAGTCAACATCTATTACTAAAGGTACTAGAGGAAACATACATACATTCAAGAGCTTCACATGAAAACCATCCTCCAAGACAACCCCTAAGTTACACTTTGTGAAATGTGAAAGTAGCATCCCATACTACTAATTCCACTTAATGCCCCTTAGGAATAACCGTAGACTAGACACATCACATTCACCATTCACATAACTTTATCAAAATTAGACATAATATCAACATGCTTCAATAACATTTGACATAAAGTCAACTTACTTCATTAACATCAAGTAATAACCCACCATACATTTTCATATAAGGACACACTAGGACTTCTTCCAAATTTCTACTAAAGCAATAGATAGATAGCGTCCTATTCCACAACCTACCTTAAGTAGTACACCCTTAAGAAGACTTAATTCATTTGTGGGGGATGGCTTTAACCGACATAGAACATGAGATCTACGCATGGAATCTCGATATTAACCCCTATCGGATGAGGGATCCCCACTTGCCTAAGTAGGGTCATTCTCTTAGCCTTTACATGGTTCTCCAATAGCTAAACCTATGCGGGCGCATAGTTAGGGGATAAGGAGATTGCTTATAAGTAACTCATCTCAACTCATGAAGATTACTTTTTCAAGAGGTACATTGGATACAACATCTCTACTCACGAGGAGGATCCACCCATTCTTCAAATCCTCTCGGTGCTAAGCATAATTCCCCACAGAGTTCTAGACATTCATTAGCGATAGGTTAAGGGATTACCAAGTACTACATCGCAACTCAAAAAATGTACTAAACTCTAGAGGTTACTATTGAATACTACATCTCAAGTCATGAAGAGTATCCAACCTCCAACCTTTATTTGGAAAACTCTTTGGAATAGGGAGGTCGCTACTAAACACTTCATCTCAACTCACGAAGAGTATCCACCCCAAAATCCCCCTTCTTCAATCACTAGAGTTCTTAGGAATAGTAGGATTGGTGTTAGACACTTCATCTCTACTCACGAATGATGTCTACCCCAGAATCCCCCATTTTCATTAATTAACTTGATTCATTCATTCGAAGTGTGTGTGAGAGTATATGTGAGAACACTCTTCACATAACCACCACATTCAGAACTTTGGCTTCTACACATAATAATGCTACAATAATCATAATTCACACACTATCATGCTTCACATTCATATTAAACCTCATTTAGACAGCGCATCTTTAAGACACACATTGACAACTTCACAATACAACTTGTTGACACCCAATTTTGGACCTCCGTAACATGAATTAATAATCGAGTTTCTTAATTCTTAACGATTTGAAATAATTAGATTTTATAAAGTTTAAAATATTTGTAAGTTATTTTAGATTAATCTAATCACTTTTATAATTTTAAGATAATATATATGATTTACATAATTATGAATATGATTAGTATATTTTATGATTACTCGAAAATCGTCTCGAAAGATTTTACTTTGTTAAAATATTTTACTATCTAGTTTAGTTATCTAATAGTTTGCATTTCATTCTATTTTTAATTTTTTCGCTATTTTTATTTTATAATCAAGTCGATTATTTTATTTTGTTTTAAGAAGCTTATTGATTAATTTATTTATAGCTAAATATCACAACCAAATCGATTTTGGGCCTTTTCTTAATACAAAAAAAACCTAACCCAATTCCCTTTACTTCCAGCAGCCCAATCCAATATTCCCCCAGACCACTTTCAATTCCAAAAAGACCCAGCCCAACCCCAATCTAGCAAACACAACACCAACTATACGCACAACAATCCCAAATGCGTACAACCGAACCGACACCTGCGCGTGTTTGTCCTCCAACGCGACAAACCCAAAAAATTGACCCATACTACATGACCTGGAATTGAAAAAATTTTGAATTTTGGAATTGGTCCAAATTTCCCTCCATTTTCCCAAAAAATATACTCTATTTAAGCCCTCGTCTGACTTTTTTTTTTGGAAAAATGTTTTAGGGAAAAAGGGGCCAAAATATTTTGGGAGAATAGAGAAAAAAGGTTGGAAGAAAATTTTTGATAAAAGAGGCGATAAAAATCAATGATTAAGTTTTCTTTGAACTAATACTAAGGAAAACGCTTGAAAAATAGATAAAATATACGTTTAAAGAATGGTAACATGGAACTAGTCCTAGTCTAGTTCGATTCCTCTGTTTTCATTCGGCATAAGCTCGCTTAGAGCTCTAGGTTGTTGTTCGAATCCGAGTCGCGTGGTGGTAGAAGCTCAGCTCATGTTTCTCCCGTTCGCTGGCCCAACAAAGGTAAACGTCTCTTCTTAGCTTTGTTTTTTGTTGGATTCGTTGTTGTTCTATACTTTCCGTTTAGGTGTTCTTAGTGATATTTTAGTTGTTCTATATTATGGTCGATTAAGTATCCACTTTGTCCTGCCTAAAATTTTGGTTACTGTCTCATGTTCTTGGTGAATTTTAGTTCATGTTTAGTTTTGGTGCTAGCTGATTAGTTTTAGCTATGTTGATCACATTCTAGCATGTCTATCTCGACTTTGCCTATTTGATTGTAACTTGTCTTGGGCCTTTTTTTTTGGGTAGAGACCGACATTCTTTGGCCTAGCCAATTATTTATTAAAATTGATTTTCAATAAATAACATAGTGTTTTAGTCTTCTAAGCTGGTTTGAACTCTAATATTTCGACTGTTAGTTGGCATTAAGTTCTCTTGCGTACTTTGTTATTCAATTACTAGTCCCAAAGATTTGTTGCTGTAAAGAAGTTTTTTTTTTTGTGTGTGTGTTATTAATGTATCTAAAATGTTTTCAAGATTAGTAAGGTATTTTCATCATTTTTTAAATTGGTATCTATGTCCTCTTCTTGTTCTTTCATTCAAGGGAGGTGTTAATGTGTTGGGATAGGATTTTGACTAGTGTTATAGTTGGTGCAAGTCCTATGGGATGATTAAGCTTACTTATGTTTTAGGCCAAAAAGCTCTAGAAATTAGCTATTTATATTCTTTTCCCGAGTTACCGTCTTGTAGGCTTCTTGAGTATTGTATTTAAATATGAGAATTTGAAGTTGTTGTGATTTGAGTTCATGTTAATGTCAGTCAAATCTCTTTAACATTGAATCCATTTCTATTTGAACTAGTTCTTTCCCTTACTTTATATGTGTGGAATATGAGGTCTAACTAATATATGGAAAGTCTCTTTCTTTATTTTGTCTAATTGATAGATAATTATATTTAAATATTTGGTATAATTTCAGCAGCTTGTAGCATGTCACTTAGAGTTTTGAGTTACTTTGTTTGCTTAGTAAGATCTCTCGTGTGCTAATCAATTGTATCGTGGTTAAGTTAACTCTCATCCTAGTGCTGTTGTTAATCTTTCTTTTTTTTCTTGTACATGAGCGCTCTCTTGTCTCGAGCTTGTCTTAAATGTGCAGTTTTTTGAGATTGTTGTTCAAAGTCTAAGGGCATTCACGTGTATGCATTAGCGACTTAAGTATGAGTTTATTGCTGAAAAATCGCCCTTTGTTCAAGTGTTGTCTAAGTGCTAAATTTGTTAGTGTTGAATTGTACTATTTTTATTTTATTTTTTTTAAAAGGAGTAGTATGTGAGACTTGCCTATCATGTTTATTTTTTTAGCTTGTTACGTTTCCTCCCCAGCTTATGCATATGCTAGTAATGTCTGTAGGTTTCTTGATGGCTCACATTTTACTTAATTCTCATAAAAAATATTGTTCATTATAATATTTTATGTAGTTAAGTGAAGTTTAATTTTGATCACTTTAGCGCATATAGCTAACTACCATGTTAATTAATTTAGTTGGAACGATCAACATGTTCTTTAGTCATTTTTTTTATCTTTCTTTTTGGACTTATATGATTTCCTTTAATTATGTTATAAGTATATATGTCTCATTTCTTCCCTTGGCATAATTTAGTATGTTCTTTTTTACTATCCATTTTTGTTAGGTCGTATGCTAATGTTCCTTTCCCTTTTTTATGCATGTAAAAATTATTCGAGTTCGCCATGAACTCTTGCCTCCCCTCTTGCATTTTGATAGAGCCGTAAATGCTCAAATTCTACATTGAATCTACCAACCTTAAAATCGATGAACAGATCCCCCGAAATTAGAGGATATGAAGTCAATTGAAGAGTTGAAGTCGTGCGGCCAAAAGTAAACTTTTTTTTCATTTAATGTTGTATTTTGTTAAAATTGGGCCTAAGCACTTGTCATCTTTGTATTATTTTGCTAGAATTTAGGATAGGTACAAAATTGATATGGGTCAAAAATCCAAAGCGTAATGGGTCCAAATACAGGTCCAGGCGGACAGAAATTAGATTTAGATCCAACTCTCTCTCTCTCTCTCTCTCTCTCTCTCTCTCTCTCTCTGTGTGTGTGTGTGTGTGTGTGTGTGTGTGTGTTTCTGTCTGTCTCTCTCTCTCTCTAATTTATCGTTTACTTGCTGACTGATACTTATTATTACTATTAAGGTTAGAAAAATTTAAATCCCCCATAAGATGTCACTTTGTTTTAACGACTCAATTAAATCGAATAAGTAAATATGCTTAAAATAAATTTTACAAATTAAAATTCACTTAGATAGTAAAATTAATACTTCCTTTTTTCAAACAACTTCAAATAATTTTTATCTCAAAAATTAAGTTAGAATTTTTTTAGCCAAATAAGTTAGTTGTCGGATAATCGCGATTTAGCGAATATTTTAGGTGCCGTAAAAATCTTCCTAAAATATAAATAAGAATCCCCGAACCCCCTTTTAAGTTTTCAAAATGATTTTCTGTGTAAGTCTTTTGAAAACAAAAGTTTCTTGATTTTCCTTTAAAAATTAAGTGGCGACTCTAAAAAAGTCAAAAACCTATACAAAAAACTTATTTTCGGAAAACGAATTAAAACACAACTCATGCTTGTACATTATAACATCTCAATGTCTTCAAGCACATAATGACAATGCCCACACATAAGATCAATTAAATAAGAACTAAGCAAGATAGATCATCTTATCCTTCATGCAAGCCTTTGCCACCTTTTCTCAATTCTCCATAAAATGATCATAATAGAGCACAAAGGTAGTAGGTAATTCACAATACGACATAAGAAACACTCCTCTAGCATTATCTAATCATATACATTAAACCCACTTCATAAGTTAAAAATTGAGGATTTGCATATTCATGGGTTCATTGAGTTTTTGACCGTAAAATCATTAACTAACATTGAAAAACATCATACTTCATTAACTAAAACATTTTTATGCAAGAATTCATACTTAGAATTAAAAATGGAAGAATTTGGGAATTTGAAACCCTTTTTGAATAGTCTTTGGATTGGATCCTTGAATGAGAGAAGAGTCAAGGATGAACTATCATACTACCTTCTATGAAGAAACCCACGAGATTTGGTGATGAAATCACCCAAAACATTCAATCCAAGCTCTACCTTGAGTTCAAGCTTCAGTGTGGTTTTGAGAGAGTTTTTCTTCGGTGGGAGGTTTTGGTTTTGAAAAGTGAAGACTAACCTAGGTTTTAGGAGTATAAAACTAATTTAGAATACCTAAAAACCCACAAAACAACCGTCAATACCTTTTAAAATACTTGTGATGAATTAACCAAAACATCCCAAGCATGGCCGAATTGCAAACAACTTTTACAGGCTTCCAAACGACGGACCCATCTACTCGGCGTCGTTTGAATGAAGACCCATCCTTCTAGGCGTCGTTTTTTTTAAAGATTCATTTCTTGGGGTATTATCTCCCATAACTAAGTGTGGATCTATGCCCCCAAACGACGGGACATCATTCAATCTTGAAAGTCGACTAGGGTCGTCATTTGGGCAGTGCTTGATAGCTTTCTTGCCAAGTCTTGGGTCCTCCTCAAGGACCCTTAGGGTGTCCCTTGGGGAGTTGTACCCAGAAGTCGAACCCTAAACATTCTCATCTAGGTCTTAGGATCCTCTCCTATCAAATAGAACCCAAAAAAAATACATAAAACATGCAAAGACACACAAAAACACACACAAGCACATAGATGTCTAGTCGTCGAACATCTTGGTCGTCCATTGATGTTTGACTTCCAAACTTATCAAACTAAACTCATTACCTCTAATGCCAAAAGTTAATATTTTAATACATTATTAACTCATGAAACACATGTGAAGCTCTAGTTTAACTTATTTCACTTTGAGGGTCATTAGGAATTTACTATGCGATTTTATAATTTTTTGTTTATTTGATAAGATTGAATAAACAATTAGTTCTATTATAATAGTTTTAGAACTTATGGATTTTTATGTTTATGAGAAAATATACTACACCAAAATTTCATATTGCATGTCCTTACTGATAGTGTAATGTACCACAATTACAATAAATTACATATTAAAAAAATGAAAAAAATTGTATAAACAAATCTTTAGGCTGAGGCACGGATATCTCGCTCTCTTTAAGGAGATTCAATCCCACTGCGGCATAATCGACACCGGTCTAGCAGTATAACTCTTGATTTTTCCCCTCCAGGATACAATAACCCAACAACAATGTATAACTCAAACAACTCTAGATTAGTTAAAGAGTCCAAAGCTCCACAAAAGAACACATTCCTTCAACATATATACTCTCTTTTTTATAGTTAATATAGTTGAAGACTTAGAACATTTTCTATATCTCAACTCTCTCTTTCACTACACAAACCTAAATATAATACTACTCATCTTTTTCACTATATATTTTCTTGTACTTATCTTGTTTCTTCTTGTATCTCAACACAAATGAAGACTACACTATTTATAGTTGATGAATTCTTCCTTGCAATGAATAGGAGATAATGGATAGTAAATTTGTCAAATGAATGACTCAAATGTTACATAAGTTGCAAGACATAAATAATGAATAATGGATGAAATGAAGAGTTGATGGTTACATAAGTTACTAAAAACAAATGATCACTTTCTTCCACAATTGATGGGAGTAAAGAGGCACAAATGTAATGTCTATCAATAGACATAACATGATATTTAATGTGACATATAATATATATTTTTATTAATATTAAAATGTCACACCAACAATCCCCCACTCATTTTAATATTAAAATAAGAGAGTTTGTCATAACTTAGTTGAAGGTAGTCTATTATGCATAATGAAGTTGTGCTCTGCATTGAACCTTCACTTAGTAAAACAATGACCTTTACTCCAGAGTCAGTAGTGGTCTCAGACTTGAACTATGACTGCTTTACGGAAATAAAGAATTACTTCTTACACACAATAATCAAGGTGTTCACATAATCTTTAATAACCAGCACGTTACGACCTTGTGCTATCCCGATTTCATGAGTGTTTTTAAGAACAAGCCCATTCTTATAGAAAGCGACCTACTTTCATATTCACATAGGTGAAATCTGTCAAGGGTGCTCCTATAATTTGACACCCCTCTAATATGAGATAAAAACTTTCATTAAGAGTTTAAATACTCCACCTCCACTGATAATTATAGGATAAATGCACTCACATCATAGGGATGGAATAAAATTAATAGTAGTGCATCTCACAACAAGTAATCGTATGATTTGTTCTTCTCATTGAACCTGGTTATAGGATCTCTTGGGCCCAAGTTGGGTTTCCTCAAATATGACTCAGTACTTATGAGCTTCAATTTTCATCCCCCTCAATGTGCTTCACACACTTTATCTTGCTAAGGCCTTGGTTCATGAATCTGCAAGATTATCACAAGTTTTAACACAATCAACATTTATGGTATACCAACGATCAATGATCTTGCAATATTGTGTTTTTATCCTCATGAGTCTAAATTTACCGTTATAATAACGATTTTGTATTCAACCACTATATTGGTGCTTTCACATTTGTTCAAAATTAGAAAAATTATTTTTTCAAAATAAAGTGTTTCAATTGACTTTTTCACTAGTTGAAGTTTAATTTATTTATTGGTTTTACTTCAACCCTCATAATAGAGATAGCAAAAAATAATTTGTTTTTCTCATCCCACTAAATAACACGAATTTTTATTCTCATCTAGTTTGCTTGTACCTTCAAAGTACTTGTAATGCAAACATATTATCAAGTCAAGTTGTTAGTTACAACTCATATTTTTATTAGACTAGCAAACTCCATTTTTTTAATTTGACACAACTTTCTTACACAATTGAATCAAAAGGAGTTGCAAGACTCACACCACCAACAAATTGCATTTCATAATTATTTCCATAGTATGTGACTTGACAAGGAAAATTTCATCACATGTTTTATGGTTTTATTTTTTTCATTTCAAGAATTAAATTATCTAACCATATGTTACATGACTACTCAAAATGGTTTTCATAATATATTTAAAAGTCTCATATTAGATCTAAAAATCATCACATTATAGACAAATAATAACATGTGATTTATTCCACAATTAATATATATGCACTCGTAACACTCTCTTAGAGAATTTTTTCAAAGATGCAAAAATCACAATTTCACAATGATTGTTTTTATTTCATGAATCCCCACTGTTTCAAGAATTCTAACATCATTTTTTTCATGAAAAGCAGATTCACTTTATTCTTGAAAATACTATGTAGATCTTTTTTCTTTACTTTTTCTCCACTTTTGAGCAATCAGAAAAATACTTACTGTACACATCTTCTGTTCCATATCTTGAAGAGAGTGACGTTTGAGTGGAATGATGTTGAGATCCCTATCTTGATATCAACATTTTTTCAAACTGTAACACAACATGAATCTCCTTTTTCAAACATTTGAGCGGAATGATGTTCAGAGAGTTTCTTGGGGTATTATCTCCCATAACTAAGTGTGGATCTATGCCCCAAAACGACGGGGCGTCATTCAATCTTGACCGTCGACTAGGGTCGTCATTTGGGCTGTGCTTGATAGCTTTATTGCCAAGTCTTGGGTCCTCCTCAAGGACCCTTAGGGTGTCCCTTGGGGAGTCGTACCCAGAATTCAATTCCTAAACATTCTCATCTAGGTCGTAAGATTCTCTCCTATCAAATAGAACCCTAAAAAATACATAAAACATGCAAAGACACTAAAAAACACACACAAGAACATAGACGTCTAGTCGTCGAACATCTTGGTCGTCCCTTGATGTTTGACTTCCAGACTTATCAAACTGACCTCATTACCTCTAATGAAAAAAGTTAATATTTTAATACATTACTAGCTCATGAAACACATGTGAAGCTCTAGTTTAACCTATTTCACTTTAAGGGTCATTACAAATTTATTATGCAATTTTATAATTTTTTGTTTATTTGATAAGATTGAATAAACAATTGGGGCTATTTTAATAGTTTTAGAACTTATGGGATTTTTATGTTTATGAGAAAATATACAACACCAAAATTTCATATCGCATGTCCAAACTGATGGTGTAATGTACCACAAATACAATAAATTAAGATGAAATAAAATGAACAAAAATGTATAAACAAATCTTTAGGCTGAGACACGGATATCTCGCTCTCTTTAAGGAGATTCAAGCCCACTGCGGCAAATAACTCTTGACTCTTCCCCTCCAGGATACAACAACCCAACAACAATTCTAGATTAGTTGAAGAGTCCAAAGCTCCACAAAATAACACCTTCCTTCAACATATAATACTCTCTTTTGTATACTTATTATAGTTGGAGACTTACAACATTTTCTATGTCTCAACTCTCTCTTTCACTACATAAACCTAAATATAATATTACTCATCTTTCTCACTCTATATTTTCTTGTACTTGTCTTGTTTCTTCTTGTATCTCAACACAAATGAAGACTACAAAATTTGTAGGTGATGAATTCTTTCTTGCAATAAATAGGAGATAGTGGATAGTAAATTTGCCAAATGAATGACTCAAATTTTACATAAGTTACTAGACATAAATGTAGAATAATGGATGAAATGCAGAGTTGATGGTTACATAAGTTGCTAGAAACTAAAGATCATTTTCTTCTACAATTGATGAGAGTAAAGAGGCACAAACGTAATGTCCATCAATAGACATAACATGATATATAATGTGACATATAATATATATATATTTATTATTATTAAAATGTCACACCAACACAAACAAAACTTCAATTTAATCTCATGATTCCATATCATGATACCATTTCATAATTCCATATCATGATACCATATCGCAGGGCCAAACGGGAAGTAAGTTCTTATGTATAATTATAGCATTCTTATATTTCTACTTATGTCGCTTCAATCAGTAAGTGTGTATAATTTTCGTCTCCATTTCTACTTTTGTCATTGTTTTCCCTTTATTTGTAACACGTCAAGACAAAGAAATATAAACAATGTAATTTTTCAGCGAAGGGGTGTAGCTTGACACTCTTGCCCCTAGGGTAGGTTCGCCCTTGGAGGTCCACTGTAATTGAATCATATCTTGAGAAGGTCTCCAAAATTCTCTTTAAATTTAGTAAAGAGAAAATGAAATATATACATATACTCATGAACATTAAGAAGATAATATATCACATGATCCCTCAACTAAGAGTTTTTTCTTAGAAAGTCACTCAACTCTTTTTCATAACCTCAAAGTCACCCAATTATAAAAAATTTGACCTACACAGTTGTGAAACCTAATTAATTGATTTTTCATTTAAATTTTCTGACATGAAGCTTTTTTAAAATCAAAATTGTAATAAATAAAAAGGATATCCGTTTATTTAATAATTTTACCTACAAAAATATAATATTGGCCATTTTATTTTTACTCATTTCTCTCCTAAAAATATACTTCTGCGTCCCACTTTTAATTGTCATGTTATATTTTTCAAAAGTAAATTTTACTAATTTTTAAATTTATATATTAGAGTACATTAATTCGTTATTTTAAATAAAAAATGTTAAAGCTATACGAAAATAATATATATTCTAATTTCTTGCATAATATGATGAAAAAGTACATCATAAAATCTTAGTCAAAGTTATTACTCCCTCTGTCTATTTTTATTTGTCATTTTGCGCTTTTCGAAAGTCAATTCGACTAATTTCAAAGATAAATTATATTACATTAATTTGATATTTTAAACATAATTTAAATATTAAAAGACTAAAAGAAAAGTAATATAAATTGTAATTTTTTTGCATACCAATATGATGAAAAAATACACTTAAAATATAGTAAAAATTTCTATAATTTGACTCTAAAAAGATAAATCATGACAATTAAAAGTGAAGGGATATAGTAGAAGAAAGGCATAATACATATATTGGACCCTAAATTTGGATTCAAATTTTAACTTTGATCTTCATCTTTCATAATGCACAAACAGACACTTTAACTATCCAACTTTAAATAAATAAACACATTAGTCCTACATGGCACAATATACATAGGACACCACGTAGGATAAAAAATGACATGTAGGACATGTGTGTCTATTTGTTCAACTTTATAGAAGTTTAAGTGTCTATTTGCGCACATCCAAAGTTGAAGGGCATAAATATTATTTGAAGCAAAGTTAAAGGGAACATTTATGTATTATGCCTAAAAGAAAACGATGACTATTAAAAAATTAATGAAAATAGTAATATAAAAAGAAGGCATAATACATATATTTGACCCTTAACTTGACTTCAAATTTTAACTTTGACCTCCAACTTTATTAATGCACAAACAAAAACTTTTAAATAAATAAACACATGAGTCCTACATGGCACAATACATGTAGGACACCACGTAGGACAAAAATTAACATTTAGGACAGATGTGTCTATTTGTTCAACTTTATACAAGTTTAAGTGTCTATTTGTGCACATCCAAAGTTGAAGAGCATAAATGTGATTTGAAGCCAAGTGAAAGGGCACATTTATGTATTATGCCTAAAAAGAACAACGACAATCTTTTAATGTACCTCCACTAAATCGCAGCGTGAGTGGAGGGAAGTAACAACCTGCAAAATGACTATGCTAAGTAATGCTTAAAACGTACCTAGAATGCATAGATTAGACCGGGTTCACACGACTTGTTGCGCGTAGAACCAGACCTCAGAACCTATGCACTAGCCAAGACAACCAACTTGGTGAGTTAGTTGAGCTGGGCAAGGTGAGAACCAACCACGTAGGGCACCCGAATTGAAGAGATTCACCCGGATGAGCTTTACCGGACTTAAAAGGGGTCATCTTAGGTTTGGAGGGTCTAGGGGTAAAATGGTCAATTCCAAGTTAGGGGTAGTATTGTAATTACCCTAATTATTAAATTTATTAAATAATTAATTTAAAGAGGAGGGGCAATTCGGGTAAGGTTGGCCGAAATTGACCCTTTTTCGCAAGTTAGGCTTCACCCGGGTTTGAGCCTTGGTGGAAGAGACATTTAGGTGGATTAAATTGATGATTATAATCTGATTTTGTAGGGTCTTGGTGGTCATTTCGCTTACACTTTGTTAAAAATAAGATTTTTAAACAATTAAGAGAAATCCTAATTTGACTAAGTCTCCACCTAATCTCCTAATCCTAAGCTAACTCATTCTCATGTCTCTCTCTACTCTCACCTTATTTACACGCTCAACTTTCTGTAAAACAAAAGAACAGAACAAAAATATAACAAAGTTCATCAACATTTAAGAACTTGATCTCTCAAAATCAAAAGTAAAATAAGTTTATAAACGAAAAGTAAAAATTATGTTCTCGACGGATTGTGCTTGTGATTTTGATGGTGAGACGTTGGCTAAGTGGGGATTTTTGCAGCACGTAAGAACATCTTAGAACGACTTCAGGTATGGGTTTTCTTCCCTCTTGGTCCCTCTCCTAAGAGACCCCTAAGGTTCAAACTATTCACAATCAAAAACAAAGGTTGTCCCTGTTGCATGCCCCTGTCATTAGATCCTTTGAAAGAATCAAGTATGCGTTGGTATGACTTCTGGTAGATTATTTTAAGGTTGGTTGTGATTATGTGTTTGAATGTGTATGCGGAACTATGTAAAAATGAATGAAGTGTTTCCTAAAATGTGTGATATGTTAACTTGTGGTTGCACGTGCATACTGAGATTTTCGTCTCGAATTGAAGCATGTAATTTGACATGTTAAATTGTTGTATTTTATGTGTATGAATATATTAAAAACGTGATGTTCATATGAGTTCAAAGTTGCTGAATCGAATGATCATTCTTGACTGAATGTAACCTTGAAAATGCACCTAAAGATCTCCCTAAAAACTACTAGAAATGTCTTGATGTTTAACGTGAAAGAGGGTGAGAAAATGCACTGCAAAAAGGTGATCAAATTACCGAAAGTAACCACGAAAACTCACCTAAAGATGTACTAGATGCTACAAGAAAATTGTCCTAAATCTAACATTTAAAAATTTAGAAAATGGACTGCAAAAAGGGTGAACAAATTTCCAACATTCTTGAAGTTTGTTTCGGCAGCTTACTATTAAAAGTTTTAGTTTTAATTTTTTTTTAAATGCATGAGGTCAGTGGTGATTGAACCCAATACCTCGCCATATACAAGTAATAAAAAATTAAATAATAAAACGAGGTGAGGGGGATTTGTAATGGGGTAAAGCTCAAGTGAAAAGTTAGGAGAAAAATGAAAGAAAATGAAGTGAGGCGTGTGGGGTTCGAACCCACAACCTCTTGGATGGATGAAGGAGAGAGGAGAAAAATGAAATAAATAAATAATAAAATGAGGTATGTTGGAATCGAACCCACAACCTCTCGACTGAATGAAGAGAATTAAGGAGAAAACTAAAATGGGGTTGTGGGGGTTCGATCCAACACCCTCTTAGTCTAAACGTAGGAATCAAGTAACGAGAGAAAAAGAAAAAAATGTGGGCGTGGTGATTCGATCTTGGGTTCCCCAGGCCGAATGTTTAAGATAAGCTAGATCTACGCCTAAAAATCAGTTCACTAAATGCAATTTCTAAGAGAGTATATCTATACTAAACGATGAATAAGCAAATAAAGAGTGGCTACATGAGGATAGGCTAGTACAAGTGAGACAACCTGTATCTATGCCTAGAATCAATGTCCCTCAATGTAAACTCCAAGAAAGCATATGCATGTTTTACAATGAAGAAATAATGAAAGGTGAGTGAAGATGAAACGAAAAGATGTTAAGAAAGAACACGGTGACACCATAATATGAGGCTAGTGCATGTGAGACAAGCTCTACCTACGCCTATATAAGGTCACCAAAATTACTCACCTAAGGGAGTGTTGAGTATTAAGAGACAAGTCTCAATCACACTCTACATGTAAGTGTAAGGGCGATTCACACTTTGTACGAAATGGTGAGATGATAAATCATCTAATGAGCTATGATACCCTCATTCTAGAAGCCGCCTTCTATAATGTATGAGATGAATGTAATAGAACTTTATACTGAGCATCAATAGGCTAGCTATGAGTTGCAATTCCTTCTTTCGGGAAGGCAGAGGTTCGTGTAATTCTCATGAGATGAGACTGTCTATTCAGACCGGTATGGGTCTCCCTAAATCTCCTAGTCTTTGAACTATGCTGCCAACATAGGAACTAGCCAGTAGTTTCCACCTGAGCAAGCTACGTATTATCTTGGTTTTACCTTGGCCAGTGAATCTACCTCCTTTCGGTGTGGCGAAGACATCAAATTCCATGATGCTCACATTATCTATGTCGGTTAAAGTTGAAGTTCCTCAAAGTATGAAAGATATTGAAATGAATGATACCCAAGATTTTTGGATAGGATAATCAAAAGGTGAACTAGACTCAAGTAATACTAGGTCATTCTTGGTCATTGCACAGTGAACCCCATGAGAGTTTTAAAAAACATCCCACGTATAGCTGGTGTTCACACCGGCCTACGAACGTATGAATGAATGAAGGAGACTCTATGTTTGATAAAGAAGGCTCCCTAGTTGAGGTCCCTTATGTTGAGCCCTCAATTTGGGAAGTCCTAATGCTAAGTCCATGATTCCAAGGTCTCATTACATATGAACGAATGAAATGAAATATGATATGTGCTATATGCAATATGTTATGTGCTATATGCAATATGTTATGTGTTGTGTACAATATGATACGTATGATGATGCATGTTACTCTCATGGCATGACTTTCCTAATCCGATTTTTGCAAGTCCACTGAGTTGACTTTCCATAACTCATATTGTTAAGAGAGAGCTATTCTATATCATACTTGTTCGTGGTGTGTGCTTGCATATACCCATACTTAGCGCAAGTGTGTACTAATTCCACATATTTTCTACTTTTAGGTGCAGGTGCATCTTGACGTTAGAGCTTACGAGTCAACGCAGAAGTTACCCGGACGTGGATCTTTCATACGGATTTGGTAGGCCCTTATGCTTTCGAGGATGCTTACTGATTTATTTTAGTGTAGACTAGGCATGAGCTAGTGGAGTATGTTCCACTAGCGTTTATTTCGTATTTACGTTCAGACGTTGTATTGGTGCCATTTTGGCAACTCTATATTTATGACTATATCTTTCATTTGATTATCTTGAGTTAGATGGTTGTTGTGAATGCTTATCAGTTTACGTAGATAGAATTATGCGAGATCAATGTTTTCCAATATAAAGTTTAAGTAATTAAAAGTTCAAATTTTCCGCTAAAATTAACCTAGATGAAGTAACGACGATGTATATAGGCTTGTCTGCGAGCTTTGAGAGGTCAACGACACCAGTCTCGTCTGCGGTCTAGACCCCGGTCCTGATAAAGTTGGTATCAGAGATTTAGGTTAAATTTCGAGGGTAATAAGTTCACATCAACCACATTGAGTAGTTTCTAAGTCATGGTAGTGAAGTGCACCACTATCCTGAATTAGAGATTGCATGATATGTAGGAAAATTCCCTTCTTCTGATCTTATCGTGCCTTCTCTAATGACAGATTTCTTGGTGTTATGAGCGTATCTGACATCAATTCTTATCTTTTTAGAAAATGAACACAAGAAGGAACGCTGGCGGGGAGAGGAGAAGTAGCTGTTGAGGGCAACCAAGTTCCACCCATGCTCCAGCTGTAGAGTGGCCATGCCAGTTAACCCAGCTGGGTTAACTGATCCGGAAGTGTGGACCGCTTTAGCACATATGGCTCAAGCCATCACTGTGCAGGCCCAGGCTATGACGGCGCAGGCCAACAAGCAAGAGGTTCAACGGGAGAACCCACCAGCCCACAACATGGCGGACAGGTTGCGAGATTTTACGCGGATGAATCCTCCAATCTTTACAGGATCTAAGGTTGCAGAGGACCCTCAGGAGTTCGTGGAGGAGGTATAAAAGATTCTGGTGGAGATGGGGGCCACGGAGATTGAGAAAGCTTAGCTGGCCTCGTACCAGTTGAAGGATGTTCCACAGTCTTGGTGCAAGATGTAGCAGGATATCCGAGCTTTGGGTGGAGGTCCGGTCACATGGGAGTTGTTTAAGACAGCCTTCCTTGAGAGATTATTCCCCAGGGAGTATTCCCTGAAATTTGTGAAGTTCTCCAGGTATGCCACTTCCCTTGTGTTAAACAACAAGGATGAGATGAGCAGGTTCTTTAAGGGGATCTCAGAGGATTTGGAGGAGGAGTATAGGGCCGCTATGTTGCATGACAATATGGACCTTTCCAGGCTTATGGTCCATGTCCATCAAGTGGAGGAATGTAGGAAGAGGAAGCATAATAGGGCAGTGAACAGGTCAAGCCAAGCTGAGTAGAATTTTTCAACGAAGAGTAGTACTGAAATCAGGGATAAGCCCAGGTTTAAGAAGGGACTCTCCCACCAAGGGGAGTCAAGTTCATCCATGGGTCTCTATTATAGAGATCCTGAGCCCAGAGTTAAGAGAAACAATGAAGTAGATACACCTCAGGAGAGGCCACTTTGTAGGAAGTGTCGCAAACTACATGGGGGACAGTGTATGATGGGCTCTAACGCTTGTTACAGTTGTGGAAAACCGTGTCACATGATGAAGGATTGTCCTTGTATGAGAGGTTGAGAAAAAGAGAAGGATAAAGTTCAGACAAATGGTCCTAGTGAAGAGTCTCCAAGGAGGCAACGATTCTTCGCACTCAAGTCTAGGGGTGTAGGGGAAGACACCTCTGGTGATGTCTCGGGTGCGTAGCCTAAATTAGTTTTACATGTGTATGGTTTTATGCACTAGTATGAAGTTAATGTGTTGGAGTCATCATATGGGTTGCTGTATTATGTGACTTATGTGTATTTATGTTGTATGCTTTGATGAGACTAGTTTAGGAAAGAGTTCCTTAGTCTATTAGTGCGAAGCTTCTAGTAGGTTTCCAGGATGTGCGCCAACCTTCTAATATGTGAATCATATATTCACCAATAAAAAGCATTGAATTGCATACGTATGCATATGTTCTATAGATGACTGCCATTGTGCTAGATAATTAGAAGTGTCATTCGGGGACGAATGTTTCTAAAGGGGGGATAATGTAACAACCTAAAAATGACTATGCTAAGTGATGCTTAAATGTACCTAGAATGCATGGATTAGACCGGGTTCACACGGCTTGTTGCGCAAAGAACCAGACTTCAGAACCGATGCACTAGCAAAGCCAACCAACTTGGTGAGTTATTTGAGCTAGGAAAGGTGATAACCAACCATGTAGGGCACCCGAATTGAAGAGATTCACCCGCATGAGTTTTATAGTACATAAAAAGGGTAATCTTTGGTTTGGAGGTTCAAGGGGTAAAATGGTCTTTTTCAAGAAAGGGGTAGTATGTAATTACCCTAAATATTTAATTAATTAATTAATTTTATAGAGGAGGTGCAATTCGGGTAGGGTTGGCCGAAATTTACCCTTTTTTGCAAGTTAGTCTTCACCCGGGTTTGAGCCTTGGTGGAAGAGACATTTAGGTGGATTAAATTGATGATTATAATCTGATTTTGTATGGTCTTGGTGGTCATTTCGCTTAACCTTTGAAAAAAATCAGATTTATGATCAATTAAGAGAAGTCCTAATTTGACTAAGTCTCCACCTAATCTCCTAATCCTAAGCTAACTCATTCTCACGTCTCTCTCTACTCTCACCTTATTTACACGATCAACTTTCTATAAAACAAAAGAACATAACAAAAATATAACAATGTTCATCCACATTCAAAAACTTGATCGCTCAAACTCAAAAGCAAAATAAGTTTACATACGAGAAGTAAAAATTAAGTTCTCGACGGATTGTGCTTGTGATTTCGGTGGTGAGACGTTGGCTAAGTGGGGATTTTGGCAGCACATAAGAACATCTTTGAACGACTTCAGGTATGCGTTTTCTTCCCTCTTGGTCCCTTTCCCAAGAGACCCGTAGGTTCAAACTATTCACAATCAAAAACTAAGATTGTCCCCGTTGCATGCCCCTGCCATTAGATCCTTTGAAAGATTCAAGTATGCATCGGTATGACTTCTGGTAGATGATTTTAGGGCTGGTTCTGATTATGTGTTTGAATGTGTATTCACAATTTTGTAGAGATGAAAGAAGTGTTTCCGAAAATGTGTGATATGTTAACTTGTGGGTGCACGTGCGTACTTAGATTTTGATCTCGGCTTGAAGCATGAAATTTGACATGTTAAATTGTTACATTTTACGTGTATAAATATGTTAAAAACATGATGTTCGTATGAGTTCAAAGTTGCTGAATTGAATGATAATTCTTTACTGAAGGTACCTTGAAAATAAACCTAAAGATCTCCCTAAAAACTACTCGAAATGCCTTGATGTTTAACGTGAAAGAGGGTGAGAAAATGCACTGCAAAAAGGTGATCAAATATCTGAAAGTAACCATAAAAACGCACCTAAAGATGTATTAGATGCTACACGAAAATTTTCCTAAATATAACATTTAAAAGTTGAGAAAATGGACTGCAAAAAGGGTGAACAAATTTCCAGCATTCTGGAAATTTATGTAGGCAGCTTACTGTTAAAAATTTTAGTTTTAATTTTTTCTTTAAAATGCATGAGGTCAGTGGGGATTGAACCCAAGACCTCACCATATACAAGTAATAAAACAATTAAATAATAAAAAGAGGTGAGGGGGATTCGAAACGGGGTAAAGCTCAAGTGAAAAGTTAGGAGAAAAATGAAAGAAAATGAAGTGAGGTGTGTGGGGTTTGAACCCACAACCTCTTGGATGGATGAAAGAGAGAGGAGAAAAATGAAATAAAGAAATAATAAAATAAGGTATATGGGACTCGAACCCACAACCTCTCGGCTGAATGAAGAGAATTAAGTAGAAAAATAAAATGGGGTTGTGGGGGTTCGATCCCACACCCTCCTAGTCTAAACGAAGGAATCAAGTAAAGAGAGAAAAAGAAAAGAATGTGGGCGTGGCGATTCGCTCTTGGGTCCGCCAGGACGAAATGTTTAAGACAAGCTGCATCTACGCCTAAAAATCAAAGACACTAAATGAAATTTCTAAGAGAGTATATTTATACTAAACGATGAATGAGCAAAGAAACAGTGGCTACATCAGGATAGGCTAGTTTAAGTGAGACAAGTTGTATCTTAGCCTAGAATCAATGTACCTCAATGTGAACTCCAAGAAAGCATATGTATGTTATACGTGAACAAATAATGAAAGGTGACTAAACATGAAACAAAAAGATGTTAAGAAAGAACATGGTGGCACCATAATATGAGGCTAGTGCAAGTCAGACAAGCTATACTTACGCCTATATATGGTCACCAAGAGTACTCACCTAAGAGAGTGTTGAATATTAAGAGAGAAGTCTCAATCACACTCTACATGTAAGTGTAACGACAATTCACAATTAATACGAAATGATGAGATGAGAAATCATCTAATGAGTTATGATGCCCTCATTCTAGAAGCCAACTTTTATGATGTATGAGATGAATGTAATGGAACTTTATACTGACATCGATAGGAGAGCTATGAGTTGCGATTCCTTCTTTTGGGAAGGCAGAGGTTCATGTAATTCTCATGAGATGAGATTGTCCGTCCAGACGGGTATGGGTCTCCCTAAATCTCCTAGTCTTTGAGTTGTGCTGCCAACATAATAACTAGCAAATGGTTTCCATCTAAGCGAGCTAGGTATGTTCTTGGTTTCACCTTGGCCAATGACTCCACCTCCTTTCGGTGTGGGGAAGACAGCGGATTTCATGATTCTCATATGATCTATGTTTGTTGAAGTTGAAGTTCCTCAAAATGTGAAAGATATTGAAATGAATGATACCAAAGGTGTTTGGATAGGATAATCAAGAGGTGAACTAGACTAAAGTAATGACACTAGGTCATTCTTGGTCATTGTGCAGTGAACCCGATGGAGTCTTAAACAACATCCTAGATATAGCTGGTGTTCACACCGGCCTACAAACATATGAATAAATGAAGAAGACTTTGTTTTTGCTAAAGAAGGCTCCCTATTTGAGGTCCCATATGTTGAGACCTCATTTTGGGAAGTCCTAATGTTAAGTCCATGATTCCAAGGTCTCATGGCATATGAACGAATGAAATGAAATATGATATGTGCTATATGCAATATATTTTGTGTTGTATGCGATATGTTATGTGTTGTGTGCAATATGATACGTATGATGATGCATGTTACTCTCATGGCATGACATTCCTAATCCGATTTTGGCAAGTCCATTGACTTGACTTTCCATAACTCATATCGTTAGGAGAGAGCTATTCTAAATCATTCATGTTCGTGGTGTGTACTTGCATATACCAATACTTTGTACAACTGTGTACTAATTCCATACATTTATCTACTTTTAGGTGCAGGTGCAGCTGGATGTTAGAGCTTACGAGTCGACGTAGAACTTACCCGGACGTGGAGCTTTCATCCGGATTTGGTAGGCCCTCATGCTTTCGAGGATGCTTACTGATTCATTCTAGCGTAGACTAGGCATGAGCTAGTAGAGTATGTTCCACTAGCGTTTCTTTTGTATTTACTTTCAGACATTGTATTGGTTCCATTTTGGCAACTCTATATTTATGACTATATATTTCATTTGATTATCTTGAGTTAGATGGTTGTTGTGAATTCTTATGAGTGTACATAGATAGTATTATGCGAGATCAATGTTTTCCAATATAAATTTTAACCAAATAAAAGTTCCAATTTTCCGCTAAAATTAACCTAGATGAAGTAATGAAGACATATATAGGCTTGTCTGGGCTCTCTGAGAGGTGAATGACGCTGGTCTCGTCTGGGGTCTAGACCCCGGTCCCTACAAGGGACAAGTCCATATGTCTAGCCACGTCATTAATAGTTTTGGGTGTTAACTCTTGAGAGGTATTTGTGATCTCTTTAAATAATGATGGGGTATTTTTAATCCTAAAATATAACGGAAGATAGAAGTAATTGATTTCGCATAGTTAAGAAATACTTTTTACCCTTTTCCAATTTTCAAGGAAAAATAAGTTAATTTTTAGAGCTGACTATCCTATATCTACACATGGCCTCGGTGTATGCAAATATTACATTGCTGCATAAGTTATGCATCATGCATGACCGTAACGATAAATATTATTACTTCTACCTCAATTTTTATCGTCATTTTCAAATTTTGAATGTGAATTCACACTTTAGATTTTGAAACAAAAATTATGAATTTGTAAGTTCCGAAAAGTTATTATAGCCACAACATTTCATAATTTTTAAACTATATAAAAGAATTATGGTGAAGTAACAATTTATTTAACCCGCAAAATTATTTTATATAAGTTATATTAGGTTGATCACTCTTTTTAAGAGAGTGCACACTCTCACTATGTCAAATGGAAAAAAGATGATGTTATAATATCAGTTTAAGATTGTAGTTTAGCAGGGTAGTAGAACCACTGGCGGAGCTAAAAAAATTGTCAAGGGTCTTCAAAATTGGAAGAGTAAATTTTTTTTACCTACTGGGTGTGCAATATATTTATTACCAGTAAGTGGGTTTGAATAAAATTACTAATTCATTTCCCATTTTTTTCTTTAAACTTAAAAATGGTTGTTGTACAATTGCCTCAGCAAGAACCAAACAACAGATATTTGGCACTTAACTTAACAAACTTACCAGTGGACTATCAACCTCCACTGATATTTAGTGTATGCATTTATATATATAACGAAATAACACAGAGTATATTGCCTATTCATAGGATTTCATTTTCCGGCGAAGGGTGGTAAGTTGACCACCTTTCACGGGCTGTAGCTCCGCCCCTGAGTAGAACGCCCGCTTAGTTAAGATATCTTATTGAAAATTCGATTAAGTTTAAGTGTCACTTGATGTCTTTTCTAAAAAGTATATATATTGTTTCTGAATGACATGTCTTTAGCTACAAATTCTTTTTGAATGACATGTCTTTAGCTATTTTGTAGCTTTAAAAAAGCAAATCTACTAGATTGTTTTTATGGTACAAGGTGAATAACAAAATCATAAATTAAGTTTTAATTCTATATTGAATACCTTTAATTTTGAATCATAAACCCAACATTTTTAAAAGTTAATCTTATGACATGTATTTACTTTTTTTATATAAGGGAACAAACAAAGGATGAACATAACATCAATAGTTTTGTATTTAGTATTTCGCATGTATGTTTCAATAATCTATCAGTTTTCATTAAAAAAAAATTATACTACAGGTACACCAACTTTAATGTATGAATTAATCATATGTAATGTTGAAATAAAAGTACGTTTATTATGTTATTTTCTGATATGTATGATTTTATCCTTGAATCCATGTTTATAAGCATGTTTTTTTTTATTAAAAAAATCAATTAATTTTCTGATTGATCTGTTTCTGTTTTACGAAGATTTTTTCATAAGCCAACTGACAATGTCTACTATAAGTTTCCTTTTCTGATTGACATGCATAACAACAAGCAAGTGGTAGATTTAATCTTAACTAATAATAGTTGCGTCTAGACATTTATAGTCACATAATAAGAAATGCCATGAAGGATGTCAAATATTGAATAATAAAACTAAAAAATAAAGTAACTCTAGATTCAATCTTACATCCCTTGTATACTTTTACATTCAATTGTCATGAAGCAACTGCTCAATTAGTTCACGTCAAATTTAGNTATATATTTGCCCTTTTCATTGTGTTGTAGGTCTCCATTTGTTTTGCTAGTGTTTAAGATATTTTATATATACCAATATAAAGTAAGATTTGACCTATATATAATGTAATTTTTCAACGAAAGGTGTTCTTCCGACTGTAGTTGTGCAACTTATCATCAAGATACTTCAATTTAATATGTGTACTTTACGAATAATTTCTAAAATGCACATCTACATACTCATTTAAGAGGGTGTATTCTAGATGTGCATTTTCGAGGATGGAGTGTTAAATGAAGTCAACTTAAACCAAATTAAGATGTTAAAACATTATTATTTAAAATTGTGATGAAGTGTGATGAAGTTAACATTATTATTTAAAATTTATGTATCAACACTTATAATATAATTTTTCTACGTAGAATGTTTTCCGTTTTGAATGAACTTAATTTTCATAGAGATTTAACACAACTCTTAGGGAACAAATCTACATAAGTTCATTTAATTAGTTTATTGAATTTGTATTAAATTATAATTAGTAGAGCAACATATATAGGATATTTCGAATTTAAATAATTTAATATATTTTTGTAACAGTAAGAAATAAAAATTATTTTTTAATAATTGCTTCTATTATAGTCAAATTATATTATTTAACTCGTCTAATATTGTTATAGGTGTAAAACAACCAATCATTATAAATTTCAAAAAAGTGCTGAAACAAACAAGATTGTTACAGTGAAGTCTGATTATTGTAGTTTTGTTATGTAAGGGTATTTTAGTTTGTGATGGCTAATTTTTTCTTTTATGGAGAAGTTCAAAGATAAGATCTTTATTGATACTACATTCCGATTGTTACAGGTGTTGTCTTGTTTATGTTTAGGAATTCATTCATAGGGTAGCACGATTGAATATTAAGAAAATAGAGGCAAAACAATAGGAAACAATTCTTAAGGTGTAACAAAAGACAATTACAAACTTATTTGGAGTTTGACCACGATCATAGTGAAAAGTTTAAGAATAATCATGTACAAAGAAAGGCCATAAATTTTACTCTGTTGAAAAAAGATTTTTTTCATAAAAAATACTTATGTAAATGAAAAGTGGTTTTTGGTATTGAATGAAAAAAATACCATTAATAAAATGAAAAGAGCTTTTTTGTATTTAATGGAAAATATCCATTAATAAAATGATAAGAGCCTTTTCGTATTGAATAGAAAATGACCATTAATTATATTACAACAAAAATATATCTTAGCCTTTTGATACTTGAATGAATTATTACCATTAATTATATTAATATATCTAGTTAAAGGTCAAACGTGCATATATTTAGTCAAAGATAAAAGTGTAGAATGTAGACAAATTATTTGTCGTATTACAATAACAATACAAGAATACGTCTAGTCAAAGCTCAAAAAAGAATTAAATATCTATTTATCTAATAAAAAATAAGAGCGTAAAATGCATGCAAGATTCGACTATATATATCCCGTCATGGCAGAAGTATAGAATGTACACAGAAATAGTACTATGTGTGAAGTAAGAAACTCATTACACATAGTAGTCTTAAAAAAAAGGAACAAAATTCCCCCATTCTTCCTTGAAATTCATTTTCTAGGCTTCATTGTTAGTACAATAAAAAAATTCTATTAGTGTCAATTCGTCCTTCCTGCCTTCCTGGACTCCCCTCCATTTCAACCATGATTATAGGTAAATCAACAACATATTATTTGCTCAATTTCGTCCTCAACTTTGGTCCTTTTGTTTTTCTCAATTTGATTTATACTATTGCTCTTTATATAACTCTTTTTTGTGAATTCTAACATCAGTTTTAAGTTTCTCCTTTTGTCTATTCAGGAACATTCTAAGAGACAATGATCTGGCTAGTTTGTGATCCTTGACGAATGTTTTACAATTGTAGATAATATACCTGTATAGAACTTGTTTGCTTTTCTTAAAAGTATAAAATCATTTTCTAAATTCCTCTAAATAATTAAAGTCTAGATTGCTTATTCTTGATTAAGGTAAAAGACTTGAAGAGTCCAAAAAGTACCTTATGATTAAAACTCTAAGAAAAGTTATTCAAAATTTACTTTTCTTTTTTTAAAAAAAAAATACTACTTCTTATTTTTCAATTAGTATTATATTACATAGTTTTTTTTAGGATTTTTGAATTTTAAAACTAGTAAAATTGTTGATTTGATGTTCTAAATCTAAAAAATGAAACAACTTCTTATGTTTATTTATTTTATTACTAAAAATAAAAAGATTTTGGTAATTGCAAACTTGTACTAGATGAAAATATTCATTATTTTTCTTTGTAGGTTGAGCTCTATAAAACAAAGAGAAATCTGAAACAAAATGTAGGAATAAAATGTCATATCCGACAAACTTTCGAATTAAAATGATTCTTCAGTATCACTATCATCTTCATACAAAATCTAAGAAACATAACAAGAAGTCAACTCTCAAATTTTGATGATCCTAGAAGAGCGATAAATAACCAATAATTAAGGAAAAAAAGAGTCAAAATACTACAAACCTACAATTCAAGATATTCCAAATATAGGAAACTTCGTATCAAGCAAAGAGCATATGAAAGCTTGTATGATTCCACCAGAAAAATATCGTAAAGATATAATCGTTTGACATTGTTAGGATTAAAGGGAAACCTTGTTGGTGCTTCATATTCTTCCTCAAAGTTGAAGAAGAAAATGAAGCACCAACAAAGCTTCCCTTCAATCCTGATAATATCAAATGATTTTACCCACCTAACATTTTGTTAGTGAAATCAGATGAGTGTTCGTGTGTTCTTTCCTTGATAAGAAGCTTCCCAAACTTGAAATATTTTGATATGAATGTTTGTTGTGCTTTAACTCTCATTTTTTTCTTATAGGGGTTATTTTTTGTACTTTTTTGGTTTCTCAATGATCTGAAAGTTGACTATGTTATATTTTTTTAGGTTTTCATGAATATGGTATATAGTGACACTGAAGAATCACTTGAACTCGAATGTTTATAGGACACGACATTTGATCACCTCGAGTAAGTTAAGCAAGAAAATTTTATATGAAGAATGTCTGAGATAGAGTATGAGCTTTTGTTAGCCAACTCCCCGGTGTTGGAGAGAATGCTAATATATTGATAGTTTCTTGATCAAGAACTTCGTGACCCAAGATTATAATTTTTCATTGAAATCTCAAAAAAAAAATTGTGTGCATCACCTAAAGCAAAAATTGTCTATAAAGATTTAAGCTGGTATCAATCTTTTGCTTAGATGTTTAAACTCAAAAGGGAGAAAGAGATGTTGATTTAGTATTATTTATATATGTAATGACCCGGAAGGTCATTTTTGGAAATTTTTACAAAATTACCGTTTTACCCATCTAGGTAGTTGCCCAGAGTTACTTTTGATCAATTTATGAAGTTGGGTTGGAAATTTTTGAGCTATTTGTTAATTAGGATTGTTTAATTTACGGGTGTTTTAAAATAATTAATTTTAGTCAGTAGCTAACGTCTAAGTGCATACTTTATTTAAAAATCCAATACTATTTGGCACAAATACATTAAAATAAATAGATAGGGTTAAACAATTATATACATAATTAATTAAGAAGCGAGAGGAATATAGTGAGAAAAATATTTGTGCGACACTGACAAGAGGAGAACGACCTCTCGCTAAGCAATTCTTCACGATTCATGCCTTCTTATCTTATCTTCGCAAATCAGTAACATTGTATTTGTGCAGAAATAAGATAAGAAGGCTTACTGAAGATTTGCTTACCGGGAGGTCGTTTTCCTTTTGTTAGTGTCGCACAAATATTTTTCTCACTATACTCCCCTCGCTCCTTAATTAATTTTGTATATAATTGTTTAACCCTATTTATTTATTTTAATATTTTCGTGCCAAATAGTATTGGATTTTTAAATAAAGTAAGCACTTAGCCTTTAGCTACTAACTAAAATTAATTATTTTATAACATCCGTTAATTAAACAATCCTAATTAACAAATAGCTCATAAATTTCAAACCCAACTTCACAAATTGATCAAAAGTGACTCGGCGCAACTGCCGAGATGGGTAAAATGGTAATTTTGTAAAAAAATTCCAAAAATGACCTTCCGGGTCATTACACATATAAATAATACAAAATCAACCTCTCTTTCTCCCTTTTGAGTTTAAACTTCTAAGAAAAGATTGAGACAAACTTAAATTCTATATAGACAATTTTTGCTTTAGGTGATGCGCACAAAAAAAATTTGAGATCTCAAGGAAAATTTATAATCTTGTGTGAAGAAGTTCTCGATCAAGAAACTGTCGATCAATTAGCATTCTCTCCAACACCGGGGAGTTGGCTAACAAAAGCTTGATATACTCCATCCTCAACATTCTTCATATAAAATTTTCGTCATTAACTTACTCGAGGTAATCAAATGTAATGTCCTATAAACATTCGAGTTCAAGTGATTCTTTAGTGTCACTATATACCATCTTCATAAAAAAACTAAAAAAATATAATACAAAGTCAACTCTCAGATCATTGAGAAACACAAAAAGTACGAAAAATAACCCCTATAAGAGAAAAAAAAAGAGTTAAAGCACTACAAACATTCATATAAAAATATTTCAAGTTTGGGAAGCTTCTTATCAAGGAAAGAACACACGAACGCTCATCTGATTTCATTGACTAAATGTTATCTAGGTTAAATCATTTGATATTATCAGAATTGAAGGGAAGCTTTGTTGGTGCTTCATATTCTTCTTCAACTTTGAAGAAGAATATCAAGCACCAACAAGGTTCCCTTTAATCCTAACAATGTCCAGTGATTTTATATTTTCGATATTTTGTTGGTGGAATCATACAAGCTTTCTTATCTACGCAAATCAGTAACGTTGTATCTGTGCAGAAATAAGATAAGAAGGCATAAATCTTGAATTTTGCTTACTGGGAGGTCGTTTTCCTCTTGTTAGTGCCGCATAAATATTTTTCTCACTATGATCCTCTCGCTTCTTAAGTAATTTTGCACATAATTGTTTAACTGTATTTATTTATTTTAAAATATTTGTGCCAAATAGTATTGGATTTTTAAATGAAGTATGCGCTTAGCCATTAGCTACTAACTAAAATTAATTATTTTAAAACACCCGTTAATTAAACAATCGTAATTAACAAATAGCTCAAAATTTTCAAATCCAACTTTACAAATTGATCAAATGTGTGTCACGACCCAGAACGGGTCGCGAGTGGCACCCACACTTAACCTACTATGTGAGCGAACCAACCAATCTAAACCCCAACATTTCAACCATAAATAACAAAATATAATGCGGAAGACTTTAACTCATTAATGAAAATCGATTAAATAACTTATAAAAACTCAATACTATTTATTCCCAAAACCTGGAAGTCATCACCATAAGAACATCCATCCTCAAATTACTAATCTAAGAGTATCTAAGAAGCTAAAATAAGTAAAAAGCTAGTTCATGCCGGAATCTCAAGGCATCAAGACATGAAGAGGAAGATCCAGTCCAAGCTAGAAGCAATAGCTCACCCTGAAATCTGGCTTGATGAAGACTGGCTAGAGTTGCGGTTGAGTTGA
>NC_028645.1:68241380-68244825 GCF_001406875.1 Solanum pennellii
TCCTGCCATTCCGTTACGAAGTTCAGAGAGTCGATTTCAGTACCCAAAATTTCAGAATTCTAAGTGTTTTCGAACGAGACCCTGCGCTCCACAAATAACAAAGAAAAACAAATACAAGTAGGGGTCAGTACAAACACGGGTACTGAGTAGGTATCAACGGCCAACTCAAAATAGAAAACAGTATATATCAGATAATAACCTAAAATCAACTAATATTCTCAACAGGTGATAGCAACAAGAATAAGAATCATTTACAATATCACCAACCACATCTATGAGGACTCAAGCCTCCACACCATACTCTTTTGGAAACATGTTCTTTAGATTGAGTATATTAACTTATTTCAAGATTCATTATCTTTATCCCTCTCGTGTCGGTAGGTGACACTCCGCTCCACTACTACTATCCTGGTGTCGGAAAGTGACACTCCGATCCATATTACTATCCTGGTGTCGAAACGTGACACCCGATCCATATACTATCCTGGTGTCGGAACGTGACACTCCGATCCATATACTATCCTGGTGCCGGAACGTGACACCCGATCCATATACTATCCTGGTGCCGGAACGTGACACCCGATCCATATACTATCCTGGTGCCGGAACGTGACACCCGATCCATATACTATCCTGGTGCCGGAACGTGACACCCGATCCATATACTATCCTGGTGCCGGAACGTGACACCCGATCCATATACTATCCTGGTGCCGGAACGTGACACCCGATCCATATACTATCCTGGTGCCGGAACGTGACACCCGATCCATATACTATCCTGGTGCCGGAACGTGACACCCGATCCATATACTATCCTGGTGCCGGAACGTGACACCCGATCCATATACTATCCTGGTGCCGGAACGTGACACCCGATCCATATACTATCCTGGTGCCGGAACGTGACACCCGATCCATATACTATCCTGGTGCCGGAACGTGACACCCGATCCATATACTATCCTGGTGCCGGAACGTGACACCCGATCCATATACTATCCTGGTGCCGGAACGTGACACCCGATCCATATACTATCCTGGTGCCGGAACGTGACACCCGATCCATATACTATCCTGGTGCCGGAACGTGACACCCGATCCATATACTATCCTGGTGCCGGAACGTGACACCCGATCCATATACTATCCTGGTGCCGGAACGTGACACCCGATCCATATACTATCCTGGTGCCGGAACGTGACACCCGATCCATATACTATCCTGGTGCCGGAACGTGACACCCGATCCATATACTATCCTGGTGCCGGAACGTGACACCCGATCCATATACTATCCTGGTGCCGGAACGTGACACCCGATCCATATACTATCCTGGTGCCGGAACGTGACACCCGATCCATATACTATCCTGGTGCCGGAACGTGACACCCGATCCATATACTATCCTGGTGCCGGAACGTGACACCCGATCCATATACTATCCTGGTGCCGGAACGTGACACCCGATCCATATACTATCCTGGTGCCGGAACGTGACACCCGATCCATATACTATCCTGGTGCCGGAACGTGACACCCGATCCATATACTATCCTGGTGCCGGAACGTGACACCCGATCCATATACTATCCTGGTGCCGGAACGTGACACCCGATCCATATACTATCCTGGTGCCGGAACGTGACACCCGATCCATATACTATCCTGGTGCCGGAACGTGACACCCGATCCATATACTATCCTGGTGCCGGAACGTGACACCCGATCCATATACTATCCTGGTGCCGGAACGTGACACCCGATCCATATACTATCCTGGTGCCGGAACGTGACACCCGATCCATATACTATCCTGGTGCCGGAACGTGACACCCGATCCATATACTATCCTGGTGCCGGAACGTGACACCCGATCCATATACTATCCTGGTGCCGGAACGTGACACCCGATCCATATACTATCCTGGTGCCGGAACGTGACACCCGATCCATATACTATCCTGGTGCCGGAACGTGACACCCGATCCATATACTATCCTGGTGCCGGAACGTGACACCCGATCCATATACTATCCTGGTGCCGGAACGTGACACCCGATCCATATACTATCCTGGTGCCGGAACGTGACACCCGATCCATATACTATCCTGGTGCCGGAACGTGACACCCGATCCATATACTATCCTGGTGCCGGAACGTGACACCCGATCCATATACTATCCTGGTGCCGGAACGTGACACCCGATCCATATACTATCCTGGTGCCGGAACGTGACACCCGATCCATATACTATCCTGGTGCCGGAACGTGACACCCGATCCATATACTATCCTGGTGCCGGAACGTGACACCCGATCCATATACTATCCTGGTGCCGGAACGTGACACCCGATCCATATACTATCCTGGTGCCGGAACGTGACACCCGATCCATATACTATCCTGGTGCCGGAACGTGACACCCGATCCATATACTATCCTGGTGCCGGAACGTGACACCCGATCCATATACTATCCTGGTGCCGGAACGTGACACCCGATCCATATACTATCCTGGTGCCGGAACGTGACACCCGATCCATATACTATCCTGGTGCCGGAACGTGACACCCGATCCATATACTATCCTGGTGTCAGAACATGACACTCCGATCCATATACTATCCTGGTGTCGGAACGTTACACCCGATACACTATTACTATCCTGGTGTCGGAACGTGACACCCGATCCTCTATTACTATCCTGGTGTCGAAACGTGACACCCGATCCTCTAATCTCATTACTTTAGTTCATCAAGCCTTCTTTTATCCCAAGCCATCAGCATTAACAGGTAAATTTAGGATGTAAGATTCAACAGCCTCATCATGCTAGTTTCATCACAATTATATATAAACACATCATGCATACACACAATTAAGCATATTGGAGACTTTACAATACTACCCAATACATATCATTCGCTATTAAGAGTTTACTATGAAATAGCATAAACCATAACCTACCTCCACCGAAGAATTGTGATCAAGCAATCTACTTTCCCAATGCTTTGCTTTCCTCTTCATTTCTCCTCTCTCTCGTTCGTTCGTTCTCCCTCTCCCTGTTCTTTCTATTTTTCTTATTCAAACCCTCTTTGTTTTACCCTAATTAACATATAATTAAGTATAAAAAATGATAGAATACCCCACTACTTGTTTCAAGGTTCTCTCTTTTAACCCCCAAGTAATTAAATTATTAAAATTAGACCACTAACTTTATAATTATAAGCAGGAATAGTCCAAAACGCCCCTTAAAATATTTAACAGAAATCCGACCCAGTCAGGGTCACGCAGCCTGTGACGGTCCGTCATGGCTGTGCCGGTCCGTCCTGCAGGTCCGTCGCAAATTTCAGAGAGTTAATTTCTGTGGAAGATGTGTGACGGTCCGTCGTGCCCACGACGGTCCGTCCTGCCATTCCGTTACGAAGTTCAGAGAGTCGAT
>NC_028645.1:68250329-68304067 GCF_001406875.1 Solanum pennellii
GAATAGTCCAAAACGCCCCTTAAAAACTTTTAATAGAAATCCGACCCAGCCTGGGTTACGCAACCTGTGACGGTCCGTCATGGCTGTGACGGTCCATCCTGCAGGTCCGTCGCAAAGTTCAGAGAGTTAATTTCTGTGGAAGATGTGTGACGGTCCGTCGTGCCCACGACGGTCTGTCCTGCCATTCCGTTTACGAAGTTCAGAGAGTCGATTTCAGTACCCAAAATTTCAGAATTCTAAGCGTTTTGGAACGAGACCCCCTCGACGGTCCGTCGTGCCCATGACAGTCCGTCGTGGGATCCGTCGACTCAGCCAGTTTTTTTAGAAATACAATCTGCTGCTCAAAACGACTAAACAGGTCGTTACAATGTGACTTTGGGAAACTACCGAGATGTATAAAACGGTAATTTTATAAAAATTTCCAAAAATAACCTTCTGGGTCATTACATTATCCACCACTAAAATCTATGTTTGTACTCGAACATAAGGAAGAAGAAGGAAGATAAAAAACGATATCAAAGCTCAGTTATGACCTACCAGTCGGTGTTCGTCTTTCCAAGTGAGCTTCTCCTTAAGACCATTTTATCAAGATTATTTACTAAGAACTAAATTTCGAATAAAACTTTTATCAACCCACAGAATAACCCCTGAATTCAATCTAAACTGAAAAACTCTGGACTATAACATAATCACTATGATGATTTTTTTAAATATTTTTTCACATAACCACAATCAAATTCTGAATCAATACCACCTACTACCAGAAATGAAATTGCACTATCCACCACAAACTCATAACGCACAAATCATGATAGATTTTATTAAGATTTCCTTTTACAATACAATCTTTTCACGAGTTTATGTTATAAAAATTTGATATTTAGATATTGACTACTCATTAAGGGAGAATCAGACTTATCTAAACCGTAGAAGGAAATGATCAAGTAAACACCCAACAAGCGATACACGTAAAATGTAGAACCTCTAACAACACTCTTAGACAATAATAACTCTTCATAGCTCTTATATAAGTTCTCATAAGCAAGGTTGTGCATGTTGAATCACTAGTATACTTTAACTATCCCAAACAACACCAAATCTTCCATAAATGAAATAAACAAGTCTAACCAAGGATGCCACCCTACGAGAAAAATCACAGGATCGGTGCACTCGATCCACCATTAGGAATTCACCCATAGAAGTGAAAATATACACGAACATAGAAAGTGAATCATACTATAAACCATGTCAAGAATGAAGTAGTTGGTCACATAAGAATATACAAAATTAAGGTCGAATAACAAAAGATACTCCTCCATAGGGCCCATATAAATAAATTTCATTCATCTGACTCCATCTCTCAATTTTTAGCCACCCACAATCAACCAGTCTGATCCCCATCACAAAATTACAAGCACTCGATTCATTGAACCCCACATACTCCTCCCAGTACTCCAGTGAATCTAACACTCTTAATACCAACAAACATCATAACTACACCAACCATTTACCTTACTCTCAAATTGTCACTAGTATCAAAGTCTCCTTAGAAAACACTTTGTAGCCTTAAAAAATATGGCTCTCTCTTTCCATTCAAGCATTCCATAACATATATGAGTCATACCTAATATTAATAGCACTACTTCCTAATTCTAAAGTACTTTACCATCGACATTAAACAATTAAATCACACTCAATATCAACTCCATGTAAGTTTTAAGATACCAAATTTAAAATAATATTCAAAACCATCATATACTTCATACCAACACTTAAGAAACTCTTGGCCACTCCAATAATTTGGATATACTATAAGCTCATAATCTCTACTCACTATCAAAAGCCTCTGTAACACATCATAACAGTTTGGAAAGTAGTTTTAATTCTTTCGAAATCCTCATCAATCATGTAAAACTATAGGTCCACACCGTCAATCATCAGTAAGTTACCTATCCACACATCTTTCCTTGTAACCCAAACAAAAACTCAATCTTTAAAAAAGTCGATAAATATCTAGTAAGTTTGTACCAAACTAGTTCACATCCCACAGTCATGTCTAAACTCATAGGCAAAAATTTTATAAATCCTTCAACTACAAACCAAGGGATTATACGAGAGGTTTTATTCATTCATCTTTTTAAAATTCTTTTCATAATATAATTTTAAATCCCTTGAACCCTTCGATATACTAAACTCTTGTTTCTTTCATTGACTCACTAACCAATCTTATCATTTGATGGATTAAAGATGAAAGAATCGGAGAAACAACTATTTTTATAAGTTACCCTATGAAGGCCGATACAACTTATTATAAAAAAAGGCACCAATATTAACAAAGAGTCCATCCAGGGCCGACTTAACCACTAGGTCATTAAAGTCGTCGCTTGGGGCCTCATATTTTTGGGGCCCCTCAATTTAAAAAAAAAATATTTACACATATTACTTAAAATTATATGTATAACTTTTTTAAAAAAAACATGTAACAAGTATAACAAGAAAAATAAAAATAGTCGTTAGTTTTTCCCATTTTAAGGAAATGCAATATTTTATGAAAATAATTTTCTCAATTGGAAAATTGTGTTTTCTTATTCATCTCCGAAAAATTTGACCTTATATAATTATTTACCTTATACTCATTTTTTTTTATCCTCCATTATATTATTTTTATTTTCAATGTTGAACTCTCTCCTAAAAAATTGATTTATTGTTGCTTACAAGTCAATAAAGAACAAAATTTTCTTTTGAGTGTCTTCTTCAAAATCTTAAGAAGTGAAACAAGCAATCGTTATATTGAAGGAACACAAGACTATTTCAATATTATTATATCAACTTATCATATTTGTGTGTCAGGTTTTATTATTCTAACTTAATTTTATAATTTTTCTTGAACTTTTATTATTATTGATATTCTTAATTAGTAAGTACATATATATTCTCCTTTTAGTTATTATCAAGAGAAATAATACAAGTAAAAACATAATTATTTAATGAAAATACTCAATCAAATAAAAATACTTGATTTTTTCCTAATGCTGATATTGCTTATAGAATAATGTTAACAATTCCTGTAACTATTGCCTCAGCTGAAAGAAGTTTTTCTAAACTAAAATTGATAAAATCTTATATAATATCAACAATGTGAGATTGAATGTATTAGCTATATCAGCAATTTAAAAGGAATTACTAAAACAGTTATTAGAAAACAGTAATTAATGACTTCACATCTAAAAAGATAAGAAAAATAGATTTTAATAAAGGCAAAACTCATAAAAAAAATTCTAAACTTGTTGCCTTCAGGTACCTCAACTACGCCATTTTCCTTTTGAATCATTAAACAATCCATAATTTGTTCATTTTAGACTCTATTGGCTTATTTTGTTCGGCTTTTTTTAATTGTAAATGTCTTCAATTGTGTTCGTATTGTAATGATTTGGATTGAATGAGTGAAGAGAAAATGTGTGTTAGTCTCATTTGCTTTTATAATGTGTTTAAATACGTTAAAGTAAAACAAAATTATTCTCGAACAGTTTCACAATAAGTTGGACTAATGAGTTCTGGAACAACATGTGTATCTCCTACCAATACCCCTCAAAATCTGATTCTACTATCACCCAACAGTGTTTAAAAGGAACAAATTATGGATTATTCAATGATTCAATAGGGAAATAGCATAGTTGAGGTACCTGAAGGGAAAAATCCAACAAGTTTAGGAATCTATTTATGTGTTTGACCTTAAATATATATATAGCACATTATTATTATTTTTCTGAAAATAAAATAAAAGAATAATAGGGCCCCTATTTAAGGTTTGACTTTTAGGGCCCCAATTTGTTGAGTCGGCCCTGAGTCCATCTACTACACCAACAATCGTCATACCTACATCTACGATGTGATAAAACATAACATATCGTTATCTCTCCCTTGACCACATGTTAGCAAGAGAAAGCGTCACAACATGCATTGGTTAATATTAAATCATTAAATGTTTAATTAGTTTTTTGTTAGTGCGTTTTTGATGATTTACATCATGTTAACTTCTTATAATTATTTTTTCTGTTCTTATAAATCTTCATAATTAATTAATTTGTATTTTTACTCCTCTCATAGTCGACAAAACCTTTTACTCTTCTCATTGTCAACTTCCCAAAGTGGCTAAAGGCTTAATTCAATTGGATAAATGGCAATTTCCGTCCATAAATTGTCATTTATATTAGTTACATATTAATATGATTTTGAAAAAAATTAAATATCACATTTTGCATAATAATATTCCGTTATTCATCAATTGGACTATTATTGAAATTATGCTTCATTTTTTTAATTACTATGTTTCTTTTTCATTTTATTTTGAAGTGTTTTACTTGAGTTGAAGATTTAATAGGAATAATCTCTCTAGCTTATAACATAAGAGTAAATTTACCTATACATTATTCTTTTCAAATCTAGCTTATGAGATTATATTAGATATGCAATTATTGTTGAATCATCTTCACATATAAATGTGAGAAATAAAAGGAAAGGTATGGTAATTTCAACCTGTCATTATTTTATAATATTATAATCTTTGCATTATTCTTCAATTGAAATGATATATTAGTAGTTTATATAGTTGATATGAGATTAAATACTTGGATAGATAATATAAGGATCTTGAACACGATAATCTTACATAGAGATCGTTAGGAGTACATACCTGATGAGGAATACATCGTCACATAGAAAAGCGGAAGCGTTAGTCGTAAATTGATTACTACGTCCTTGCCCTAACTTTATGTTATCACAACCGTCAACGATTGAATTATTGTAGAGAATATGTGATAAACCTAATGGGTGGAGGGCGGACCAATTTATAGAGGTTATAAGTTAATTTGGTACGTCCATCAAATAACCAATGTACGGATGAGATATATTCTTTATTAAATACTATTTATGGTATTACTTGAGTTGCAAGTAAATTTGGGCTATAAATAAAAAATATTTAATAATAATTAAATAATGATTCTTACAGTTGATTCAAAATCACACGAGTCATAATTTTTTTTGTAAAATGGCACAAGTAATAACATTATATAATTATGCATTAAATGTTGATAAAGAAGAATAATTTTCTAGCATTTAAGGGTGTAATCTAGTGATCAATCAAATCAATTAAATCATGAAGGTTTAATAAAATAAAATAAAAATCTACTCCACCTCATCTAACTCTCTGCTCATAATTTATTTTTATATTTCTTATATTTTTCTTGTTTTGTTTTAAATATGTAAATAAATAATTTTAGAATTTTCCTACTTACTTATAGATCATATAAAAGAAATAAAAATCTTATTTAAAAAAGTTTTGTTGGAAGTAAAAACACTTTTCCTAAAAACGCACCACATGTGTACACTATTTCTTGTTTTTCTACAAATAACATGTCCTCGACTAAATCACCTATCATCTACTACTTTTTTTCTTTCTAGTCTCTTCTAGGTCTTTCATGTGTACACTATTTCTTATTTTCGACAAACCACATGTCCTCGACTAAATTACCTATCCTTGACTACTTTCTTTCTTTCTACTCTCCTCTAGGTCTTTCCGTTTCTCCATTCTCATTCTTCCATGGCCTAGTAATCTTCACTCTGTTGGAATTCTGACCCCAAGTATTCCTAAGGAACAAGTGTATTCTATATGTTTCTTTGCAGATTACATCAATTATGTTTTGTAAAGCAGATAAAATAATGGCATAATATTTTATCACAGAAAACCCCAACTCATAATGGGTAAAAATCACGACCCATACCTCTATTGGATTTAACTCCACTTCATTAAACTATGATTATCAACAAAAGATCACAAACCTATGTAACCTAAGGAATTACAAACTATAATTCTTAGCTATCCAAGACAAAAAAAACCCAGGTTTAAGTCTTCTACCGTCCGTCAAGTTTCTCAAACTTCTTAGACGAATCCTACACACACTTGATTGTAATCAAAACTCTTGATTACAATCTTACAACTTTTTCCTCACAAACTCGCAACACTCCCCGATAAATCTCAAACTCTTGATCTTGTTTTGATCTTCTCTCTATGTAAGTGCGTAAAATTCTTCCATGAACTATTGCAATATTTATAGACTTTAAAACTCTCCTAAGTATTGTTTAACACAACTTAGTCTTCGTCGCTTTAAAAAAACTTCTTTAAACCGAACTTTACTCGAAATCCTTTTCACGTTAGGAATCCTTCTTGCATTCTGCTTTGAAAGGAAAAACTTTGACGCAGTTTACCTTAACAGAATAAGAAAACTTTATAAATAACTAGCTCCTTTTTCTACTTGGTTTCGACTTCCTTTTCTACTTCGAATTTTTAAGTTCACGTGGAAAGTTTCTACTTTTCTACTTCTTTCAGGATTTTGTCTCCTTTTTTACTTCAGCATCCTTGTTTGTCTAGTTTTCCTATTTGATTAAGAAAACTATCTTGCCTGCGTACTCCTTTATAAAATGAAACTTTATTTTCTAGTTTCTAGTCAAAAAAATAATACTTCCATAGCATTATAACATCTAATTTGGTGGTTAATTTTCTCCTTATCCCACTCGGATTCGGTCTGAAAGGTACATGTTGGAGCAACCGATTCCTTTCATCTATTCCTCTATTTTTCAATTATCAAAATCTTTCTCGTTCAAATACACTCAAAATCATAGGGGGCGAGGCAGTATTCATAAAGGAGCAATTCTTTAGACGAAGTGTTTAAGTTTAATTATCACTATAACCTTCGGAGCTTTTTCTCCAATTGTTGATGCAATTTTCAGGCATATACATGTTGGTTAATTGTTTTGATTTGCATTCAATTTTTTATTTTACCCTTTTCAGTATTTAAAACATTTGATCAAGAGTTATATATAGAGATGGGGATGATTTTTAATGTTTTGATCTTTGATTGGGTTTGTGAAATGCAGTGACCAAAGGGGTAAAAAGAAGATAGTTGATTTTTTTTTGATATTGAAGTGGACTGATTTAAATATCTAAAATTAATTTTTTTATTTATTTTTATTTTTTAGTTTTATGTATGAATATTTGTAAATCAATCTGCTACAACTAAAATCAAATAACGGGGTAACACTAAGTAGATGATATGCCAAAAACAATAATTTTATTACTTAATTGTCATATCATGTTAAGACAATTTAGAATCTTGTAACGGTAGTGTTTTTGTTAGGTGGATAGATGAGTTCATTTGTCATTTTCATTTCATCATCTTTGTTCTTTTTGTCTTAAAATTATTGACGATCTCGATTTCTTAATGGGTAAATTAAGAATAGTAGAAGGAGACTATTAGAGAGTTCCATTTATTTAGGCTTTCTGTTGAAGTAACGTTAATATATGTTATAGTGATGATGCTTGTTGACACCCAACTTTGACCCTCCACGATTTTTGATTAATTATTAAGCTTCTTAAATATTGAACAATGGGAAATAATTGTTTTTGAAAATAAAAAATACTATGAAGATTATCTTCCAAACACTTTTTGCCACTTTTTCATATGGATATATATCTTTTACTTAGAATATATAGATTTATATAATTTTTCAATTTGAAGGAATAGTTAGTAAATTGATTTACCAAAAAACAGAGCTTCAATTAAGTATGTAACTTATTTTATTTAAACTGACAATTTAATTGACATCTTTCCTTTTGGAATAATTATTTTGATGTTGTTAAAGTTAAGAAGCTTGAGTAATTAGTTGACTTTATAAGCCATCTCATTTCCCTTTGAAACTCTCTCCAGGGATTTTATTTAGTCCATATTTGGACCAATAGATAAACTTTAACCCAAAATTTCGGCCCAAATTCTTTAAACCCATTTCACATTAAGAGACCCAAGACCCAATTAAGAATTTGAAAATTTCCAGAGTCCCACATCGTTTTCCCCCTTTATTTTGACCTAAAGTTTGTCCTATATAAACCCCCTCACTCTTACAGTTCAGGGCAGGAGTTTTTGGAGGCGAGAAAAAGAACACCCCGCTAAATTTTTGGGAGTTCTTATTTTTGTCATTGAAATTTACTTGATTCGCGTTTATTTTGAGTCGGAGTGGGGTTGGAATTCGTCATGTTCAGGATTGAGTTCCAGTCGCTGCCCAGAACCTGGTAACACTCGTATTCCTTCCTCTTTTGATGTGAAGTGTTGGGTTTAGTTTTTTTTTAGCGATTATGTATATATATTGTTGTTCACTAAATAAAGGTGTCTAGATTTAACTTCGTTGTTTAGCACTCTTTTTTAGTTTTAGATCTTGTCTCTTGTTTTGATCTCAATGCTCAAGAATGGAGGTTTATTTTAGCTTAACATTTTGTGAATTAGGTGGTGTTTAACTAATTACATCAAGTTGTGTTGTTTAGTCTTTTCACTCGCTTTTCCATGTTAAAGATCGTTGTTGATAATCAATGTTTAAATTTGTTTGAAATACTTGATAGTATCTTGATTAAGTACCTTATTCAAATTGTGATCTGGACTGCTGGCCCGATATTTCTTCCTTGACTTTACCTTGATTAATTATCATTTCCTTCTTGTTTTACATAAGAATTTCCTTGTGTGTCTTCCTTTAATTTGTGCAAGCTGTGAAATATATTCCTTCTATGTCTTCCTTTAATTCTTGCAAGCTGTGAAATTTGATCTGATTGATCAAATATTCACTTTCCTTTCTTTACTAGATTTGCTCATGATTCACTTGATTCCAGCAATCAGGTGGATTGATTGTCTGCGATTTGGTGATGTATCTCGTTCCTTTCCTGCATCAAGTGACTAGTAAGTATATGCATTTGTCATTATTAACACCTTCGATTATAAGGTTAACACAATGTTGTGTGCACCTCTTTATGAGATTTCGTATATGAGCTGAACATTGTCTTTTCCTCTGTTTTATGGCTTTTCTTAGTTATGACGTCTCAATTTCCACTTTGTTTTTTGGGTCTTTCTACTACTGTGTTGTTTCTGCTGACTAATTGTTTTGCTTTTTACACTTTGCATTGTGTTGTTTTTGCTTGTTAAAATCAGCTATACTTTTATCAACATTTGTTGAATTTCTCATAAATATCATCCTAAGACTACAAGATGAAACGAAAAAAAAGTAGGACTCTACCCGACATTTTTAATTTTAACAATTTCTATTCCTTCGTAACCGTAATAAATACGTCATTAAGATGTTTCCTTAATAGCTTGCCGTTAAAGGTAGAAATGTTTCCTTATATTCCTAGCTTTTAATGGTGCAGTGTGAAGCAAGGGTAATCAATAATCACTGAAGAAATGTGTTTTTGAACAGAAATATTGGAATTGCAGCATGGAGTGATACCTTAGCAATCATGTGCATCTGAAGAAATGAATAAACTCTAGAATAATAAGGGAGCTAATTCCTCAAAAATTTCCCTCTTCTTGAAAAAAAAGGAAAACGAAGTCAAATATCTTATTACCTTTGTTTTCCTTTTCCAGAAGAGGGAACTTTTTGAGGATTTGACCCCCTTATGTTGGTTCCTCATTTGATACTATCACTTCGTGCCTACAGGTATTTAGAAAAGTATTCCATTACAATTGTAGATTTTATTCCTCTCAATTACAAATCAATCGGAAGTTGACAATGATGTTTTTAGAAACTAACTACAAGGGGGCTATGAGATGGTATTCCATTCCTCTCATTCTTTTTTCTCATGCTATGAAGTTAAAACACACTTGATAAACACATTTATTGTACACTAATGTGCAGGTAGCAAAAACGCTTTAACGTAACACCATTCGTCTAAAGGAACTCTCTCAATGCGTTATTTTTACATTAACTTTCCAAGCTTCTTCTCCAATTGTTCTTGCAATTATCAGGTATATGTTGGTTAATTGTTTTGATTTGCATTTAATTTTCTTTTACCCTTTCGGGTTTGCACAAATATCTATTTTGCATAGGTATTTAAAGCTTTTGATTGAGGTTTATATACTGTGGATGATTGTCAAAATTTTAATCTTTCATTGTGTTTGCGAATGCAGTGACCAAAGGGGCCAAAGAAGATTGTTGTTTTTTCCATCTCTTTGTGAAACTCGATTCTGGTTTCCATGTTAAAGTGGACTGACTTATAATTTCTAATATCAATTTTTTTTTATTTTTTAATCTTATGTGTGAATATGCAACTCAATCTGATAACACATTATTAAAATCAAATAAGGGGGTAGTACTGAAAAGATGATATACCTAAAATATTAATTTATTACTTTGTTGGTGCATCCTGTTCAGGCAATTCTAAATATTGTACGGAGAGAGTCTTTTAGTTGGGTTGATATATGAGTTCATTTTGTCATTTTTATTTCATAACATTTTCTTGTTTATGATTTTGATTTGTGTTCTTTTTGTCTTAAAATTATTAAAGAACTCGATTTCTTAATGGGTTAATTCAGTATACTAGTATTACAATAGAAGAATACGCAGAGGGGAATTCAATTATATTTAGGCCTTCTGTTGAATTAGTGTCAATATATGTCACAGTGATGATACCAACATCTGGCACATAAGAAAGAAACCTACAAAATTAAATCACTAAAAAGGGACCTTCTAGGCGTTATAAGAAAAGTTAAATCAAAATTCCTATTAAATGAGATTGAAAGGAACGTAATACTTTTCGTAATGTTTTTTAACAAATATTTTTGCAGTCTTTGTCTCTTGTAATTCTTTCATGTATTCTTATATGTTTTAGTATGTTGTTATTTTACACTAAAAACTGTGAGTTATTTCTAAAAAAGAAACAATCTGATAGGTAAATGCATATTAAATTTAATACTATACAATATTAATTAAACCAACTGAATGTTTTATACTAGGTAGCTTTTATCTCTCGAATTAAATAATGATGAAATGAACAATTCATGACTCAACACTACTATTAATAATAGGAAACATGAGGAACTTCCCGCCAATAAGATTTGACAGGGAATCCATTGGAATGAATGTTGTTGTTGTTTGCTTTGCCTACAAAAAAAATCATGGCTTCTCAATTCGTCTTTCCATTTTTTGTATTATTAGTATTCCATTGTATTGGTTTTGGTTTTGGTTTTTTACACTTTTCACTGTGTTGTTTAGAAATCACTCCAAAAGAATTAACGTTGTTGGAGAGGCGCCTAAAAGATTGGCAGGCAATTACTACTTGTCTTCTTTCTAACACACATTGTGTCAAACTCAGTGGAACAATATCTCAAGTACATCACGATCTTACAATTCCGGTGTCTTCATCAACTTCAACGTCAAGTTAGGACATCAAGACATCTCTATGATTATGTGACTGCCTCATTAAATGTGTTTGACAAAAATGTTATTAATTTTTTTTTGGTAAATAAAGGATTTTCATTTAACAAAGTAAAGAGTCATTACAGAGACTCTACTAAAGTTAATTAAGTTGATACTCACATACTATCCTCTTTTTTGTTATTTGTATATAATATTTGTTGATCTTATACAACTAGACAATGAGAATCCGATAGCAAGACATAATCTACATGACATTTAGGTTGGGACTTGGGTACCTACTGATATTTATGTTGGTAAAAAATGTGGGTCTATGCCAGAGTAGAGGCAAAATATAAAGCACATTCGATGATAAGTTGTTTAGATATTATAAGTTTGATTCTTGGGATGGTCTTATGCATTTATTATAACAAATATCTTTGATATGCACATAGACTATCTATAGATTGTTAGTTCAGTATGAATCAATGTTTGATTCTACCTTGATTCAAGTTTGAAATATGATCAATATTGTTGAAAGGCATATAATATATAAATATAGCTAAAGTATGGTCTTTCTCACATATCCATGAGAATGTTACATTCCTATTCATTTTGCTAAATGTAGCTAAACTAGGTAAGTATTATTGTTACAATGAAAAAGGACATAATATTGAACAATTGCTCAATATGAAGAAATTATAGTTATGATTTCCCAGGGACCGGAGATGCTAGAGTTAAAAAGTTTCATTAGTGGCCGGGTTTATCAAGTAGAATACGGATGTTGTTTTAGTTAAATATTCATCAAAAACAACAATTTTACCTAACTTCATATTCAAAAATTGAAATTATATAGAATCATCCCATGAAGTAGGGGCGTACATGGTCAAGTTGGTTCGGGCTTTTCAAATATCAAAACAAACAATTTGTGTCGGATTTTAAAATCTATAAACCAAACCAAACCAATAAAACTCGGGTTTTTCAACCTCGGGGTTCTTTTGGGTTTTTTCAAGTTTTCGGGGTTTTCCGATAAAGTATTCATACAAACATAGAATTTACTTGTACTTCAAATATTTCTTCAGTCCTACCAAAATACAACTATCTAAGGTGTTTCTTAAGAATATAACATAAACAATGATATTAATGAAACTAAAATATTAAAAGATATATATAATAATACTAAAATCACGTAAAACAAATATTGTAAATTAACAGTTGTAATGAAAATGATCATAATTCAAAAGTACTAAATTATGGTAAAATAAATATAATAAGTATTAGTTACATGACAAATATTATTAAAGGAAATTATAAATAGATTATTATATTAATTTTCTAAACCAATGTAAAATCGAAGATTCAATATTATTGTCATTTTTAAGGTTAAATTGATATTCTATTTGCATTAGTACTAATTTGATTATGATTTAAGTTTTATTAAAATTACCAACATCTGTGGACTATAATCTTTATGGAAGCATTCAAAATTCTAAGTTTCAAACTTGAAATAATATATTAAAAGATAGAAACTATGAAAAAGTATAAGAAATATTGAAAAATTATATCAAAGTAAATATTTTTATGTATAAAATAAAATTTTATAATTATATAAATAAAGTTGGGTAGATTTGGTCTCATATTGGATTTTTTTAGTTAAAACCAACCCAACCCAAAGATATTCGGATTTTTTTTCCAACACAAAACCAAGTCAAAGCAACAACTAGTCAGGTTGTTTTTCTCGGTTTGACTCGGTGTGCAGTTTGGTTCAGTTTTTGGTTCGGTTTTGTACACCCCTACCACGAAGAATCTGTTATTCTTACAATAACCTGTATTTATAAGGTTAATAAACAGAAACAGAAATAAGATGAAGCAGAAAAAAAATATAAAGTACAAGAATTAATCCGAGTCCACAGAAACTACTGTGTGTCCTTATGAAATTTAATCCCCTCACTGTACCCAAGGTTATGGATTAATTTCTCCCAAGATAAAACGGATTAAACCTGTTAAAGAAATAGCGGTACCTCAAACTTCTTTAACTTCAACGAACTTAAGAACAGCAACAAGTCACACAGACTAAGTCGATCGACACTTTGATTTTATTTGAGGGAAAAATAAATGCAGAGAAAGAAAAATTTTCAGTGTTTTAAAAAATCAAAAATTGACTTCCTTTTATAGCCATTTTCAGCAAGGAACATGTCTGTTCAGTGAAATCTGTTCAGACCCATTTTATCCAGAAAGTTGTGTCTTTTGGAAAAAATAACAACTTTTTAAAAAATTGTGTCTGTTAGGAAAATAACTACTTTTTGGAAAGTAACGACTTTTCGAAAAGTAACGACTTTTCGGAAGGAGTAACAACTTTTCGGAATGTTACTGTTACCTGCAAATTTATAAGAAATGACTTTTCATTTGCACTTTGCAAATGACTTTTCATTTTCCCTCCAAAGTAGTTCCCTGACTTTTCATATTCTCTCTTTTCTTTTCCCATTCACACTTGCTAAATCCCAACAATCCCCCACATGAATGGGGAAGGCTATTGTTAAAACATATGCATGAAAAAACGTGTGTGTCTTGTAGGTAAAGGTTAATCGCATCTGGATAAGTAGGTTTCCCTTTAAACTTTCCGTAGTGAACATATATCGGATATACTCGGTCAATCGGTAGATTTGATATCTTTGAACCGTCGAGCTTTGGTGTATACCTAGACAACATATGTCACACAATCAACCCTTGAACTGTTCTTAGTTCTCATTGTTTTGTTCGTTTCAGCCATGAACACATCTTGGATAGTAAGTGCTTAAAGAACTGGCCTTACCGGATTCTCCTTGAAGCGGCTTACACTTCACACTTACATAGGTGATTTCTAAATGTGTTATCCCATAGATACACCATTTGATATTCCCTGTATCAAACTTAGAAACCATTAAAAAGTCCTTATGTCTTTATCCTGGTTACTAAACATTGTCTCATCATGAGAATGGACCATAAAATAATAATAATTTTTTCTTTTCCTTTGACAATGTTGAACCGTCATCAATGACTTTGTTTTATCTCCTTGAACCTAGATCTTGGGATCTCCAGTCTTCTAGGTAGAGTTACCGCCACGATGACTTGTTCTCGGCCATAGTCCCATTCCCGTCGATGATTTCTCAACTCCCTCTCTATTTAGGCCTTTTGTAAGTGGATCCGACACATTATCTTTTGACTTCACATAGTCAATTGTGATAATTCCACTAGAGAGTAGTTGTCTCACAGAGTTATGTCTTCGTCTTATGTGACGAGACTTGCCGTTATACATAATGCTTCCAGCCCTTCCTATTGCAGCTTGACTATCACAATGTATGCATATAGGGGCCATTGGTTTGGGCCAAAATGGAATATCTTCTAAGAAATTCCGGAGCCATTCAGCTTCTTCACCTGCCTTGTCTAAAGCAATGAATTCAGACTCCATTGTAGAGCGAGCTATACATGTTTGTTTGGATGATTTCCAAGATATTGCTCCTCCACCAATAGTAAAAACGTATCCACTTGTGGATTTTGTTTCAGTTGACCCAGTAATCCAATTTGCATCACTATATCCTTCAAGAACGGCTGGATATCTGTTGTAATGTAAAGCATAGTTTTGAGTGTCATCTAAGTATCCCAAAACTCTCTTCATTGCCAACCAATGATTATGATTAGGATTACTTGTGTATCGACTCAGTTTACTGATAGCGCAAGCTATGTCTGGTCGTGTACAATTCATGACATACATTAAGCTTCCCAATACGCTAGCATAGTCCAATTGAGACTGACTTTCGCCTTTATTCTTTGCAAGATGAAGATTTACATCAATTGGAGTCTTTGCCCTTTTAAAATTCAAAAATTTGAATTTTTCAAGTATCTTTTGAATATAATGAGTTTGAGACAATGCTAGACCGTTAGGAGTTTTAAGAATTTTAATTCCTAATATCACATCAGCAACTCCTAAATCTTTCATATCAAAATTACTAGCAAGCATACGCTTTGTAGCTTTTATATTAGCAATGTCTTTGCTCATTATAAGCATATCATCTACATATAGGCATAAAATAACTTCCTGATTTGGAGTATCTTTAATGTAAACACATTTATCACATTCATTGATCTTAAATCCATTTGACAACATGGTTTGATCAAACTTTGCATGCCATTGTTTTGGTGCTTGTTTTAGCCCATAAAGTGACTTAATAAGTTTGCACACTTTCTTTTCTTTACCAGGAACTACAAAACCCTCAGGCTGTTCTATGTAAATTTCCTCTTCAAGCTCTCCATTTAAGAAGGCTGTTTTCACATCCATTTGATGAATTTCAAGACCGTATACTGCAGCTAGTGCAATTAACATCCGAATTGATGTAATCCTAGTCACTGGCGAGTATGTGTCAAAATAATCAAGACCTTCTTTTTGTCTAAAACCTTTGACAACAAGTCTTGCTTTATATTTGTCAATAGTTCCATCGTCTTTCATCTTCCTTTTAAAGATCCATTTTGAACCCAAGGGTTTGTTCCCTGGAGGAAGATCAACCAACTCCCAAGTATGATTGCTTAAGATTGATTCAATTTCACTATTAACAGCCTCCTTCCAAGAGGTTGAGTCGCTAGACAACATTGCTTCCTTGAATGTTTGAGGCTCACTTTCAAGAAGAAATGTTACAAAATCTGATCCAAATGAAGTAGATGTCTTTTGACGTTTACTGCGTCTTGGACTTTCTTCATTTTGTTCATTCTCTTTTGGTTCTTCTCTGGGTTGTTTAGATCCCCCACTAGATGACTCAAGTCTAGTTTTATACGGATAGATATGTTCAAAAAATTCAGCACTATCTGATTCCATTACCGTATTATCATGAATATTCGGATGTTCGGACTTATGAACCAAAAATCGACATGCCTTACTGTTTGTGGCATATCCAATGAATACACAATCCACAGTCTTAGGTCCTATTTTTACCCTCTTAGGTATAGGAACTTGGACTTTGGCTAGACACCCCCACACTTTGAAATATTTCAAATTGGGTTTTCTACCTTTCCATTTCTCATATGGAATTACATTTGTCTTTGAGTGAGGCACTCTGTTAAGTATCTGATTTGCTGTAAGGATAGCTTCCCCCCACAAGTTCTGTGGTAAACCTGAACTTATAAGTAATGCATTCATCATTTCTTTTAAAGTTCGATTTTTCCTTTCTGCAATTCCATTAGACTGAGGAGTGTAGGGAGCAGTAGTTTGATGGATTATTCCATTTTCTAAACATATTTCTGCAAATGGAGATTCATATTCTCCACCTCTATCACTTCTGATCATTTTGATCTTTTTATCTAACTGATTTTCAACTTCAGTTTTATATTGCCTAAATGCATCTATTGCTTCATCCTTACCATTTAGCAAATAGACATAACAATATCTAGTGCAATCGTCAATAAAAGTTATGAAATACTTTTTCCCACCACGTGATGGTGTTGACTTCATGTCACAAATATCAGTGTGAATCAATTCTAAAGGATTTGAATTCCTTTCAACAGATTTATAAGAATGCTTAGCATACTTAGATTCAACACAAATTTGACATTTTGATTTATTGCACTCAAATTTTGGCAAAATATTTAAGTTAATCAGTTTTCGCAAGGTTTTGTTATTAACGTGTCCCAAACGTTCATGCCATAAACATTTAGACTCAAGCAAGTAAGAAGAAGCAAAATCTTTATTCATATCAACTGCAATTACATTGAGTTTGAAAAGGCCATCACTAAGGTAGCCTTTTCCTACATACATATCATTTTTGCTTACTACTACTTTATCAGAAACAAATACACATTTAAATCCATTCTTGGTCAGAACTGGAATTGAAACTAAATTCTTTCTCAATTCTGGAACATATGAGACCCTATTCAAAGTCACCACCTTGCCTGATGTCATCTTTAATAGGACTTTGCCAGTTCCTTCCACCTTTGCAACAGCGGAGTTTGCCATAAACAATTTTTCATCTGTAAGTGCTGGAGTATATGATGAAAATAATTCTTTGTTGGCACAAACATGGCATGAGGCACCAGAATCTATCCACCATTCTCTTGGATTTCCAACCAAGTTACATTCTGAAAGCATTGCACAGAGATCGTCCATTTCTCCTTTGGATTCAGCCAAGTTTGCTTGATCCTTCTTTTTCTTGTCCTTCTTAGGACCCCGGCATTCATTAGCCCTATGACCATGTTTACCACAATTAAAGCAGTTTCCATTGAATTTCTTCTTAGGAGGATTGCTTTTTGGACCAGATGCTTTCTTTCTTTTCTTTAATTTTGTGGGATCTTCTTCAACAAAATTTACTCCAGATATTGCTGAATTACCACGTGACCTCTTTTCTGCAGCCTTATTATCCTCTTCGATTCTCAACCTTACTATGAGATCTTCAACAGTCATCTCCTTGCGTTTGTGTTTCAAGTAGTTTTTAAAGTCCTTCCACAATGGAGGTAACTTTTCAATAATTGCAGCCACTTGAAAAGCATCATTCACAATCAATCCTACAATAAAGGTTATGTGAGTATTAAGGGAAAATTTAATATTTCTAACATAGGCATTAAATAAATTTATACCTTCAGCAAGGAGATCATGGATTATGACCTGCAATTCTTGAACTTGGGTGACGACAGTCTTACTGTCTATCATCTTAAAGTCCAGAAATTTTGCCACAATGAATTTCTTCATTCCGGCATCTTCTGTTTTGTACTTCTTTTCTAAAGCATCCCAGAGTTCTTTTGAGGTTTTGGCATTGCTGTACACATTGTACAGATCATCTTGCAGACCACTCAAAATATAATTTTTACACAAAAAATCTGAGTGTGTCCATGCTTCTGTTACCAAGAATCGTTCATCAGCCGGAGTTTCATCTGACATAACAGGAATATTCTCATTAATGAACTTCTGCAGACTCAACGTAGTGAGATAGAAGAACATCTTTTGCTGCCATCTCTTAAAATCGACTCCAGAAAACTTTGCAGGTTTCTCAGCCGGTACTAAGGCAGCATTTGAACGATTATGTGCAACCGTTGTTGTTGCAGCACTTACTGTTCCAGCATTTGTTTGACTTGAATTAGTCATTTTTTTTCTGTCACAAATGGCAGATAAATTAAGTATTTGAAATACTAACAGTAAAGAACAAATCTTTACACAAACTGTTTCTGATTTAACGATAAAGTTTTTATGTTCTTTTAATCGTTAATCAAATGAATTTTAAAAATTCAAGCAGAGTAGAAAACCATAAAGGTTTTAATCTCCAGAAACCTCAAATACAGAAACTGATAAATTTCTTAAGATTGTTATTCTTACAATAACCTGTATTATAAGGTTAATAAACAGAAACAGAAATAAGATGAAGCAGAAAAAAATATAAAATACAAGAATTAATCCGAGTCCACAGAAACTACTGTGTGTCCTTATGAAATTTAATCCCCTCAGTGTACCCAAGGTTATGGATTAATTTATCCCAAGATAAAACGGATTAAACCTGTTAAAGAAATAGCGGTACCTCAAACTTCTTTAACTTCAACGAACTTGAGAACAACAACAAGTCACACAGACTAAGTCGATCGACACTTTGATTTTATTTGAGAGAAAAATAAATGCAGAGAAAGAAAAATTTTCAGTGTTTTAAAAAATCAAAAATTGACTTCCTTTTATAGCCATTTTCAGCAAGGAACATGTCTGTTCAGTGATATCTGTTCAAACCCATTTTATCCAGAAAGTTGTGTCTATTGGAAAAAATAACAACTTTTTAGAAAATTGTGTCTGTTAGGAAAATAACGACTTTTCGGAACGTAACGACTTTTCGTAGAGTAACGACTTTTCGGAAAGTGTAACAACTTTTCGGAATGTTACCGTTACCTGACTTTTCATATTCTCTCTTTTCTTTTCCCATTCACACTTGCTAAATCCCAACAGAATCAAGACAAATAATAAAATGATATGAAAGTAAACGATACATAAGGGTAAGTCTCTAAATAAGAATAAACCTTCGAAAGTTCTAGAGAAGTGTTTTCACGAAGATTAGGGTTGCGGAGATCAAGTAAAAGTTTTTCAAAAATTTATATTTTGTGATTCTTATTGGTCGGTGCTCCGATATCAGAAGATGACGACAATGTAGCTCCTACTCCTCTGAAAGTGTCAACATAGACTGAGAGGACATAGACAAGTTTTTCGTTTTAAAACCTCAACAAAATGCTTTTGTCATTTTCTTTTTTTTGCTTTTCCAAATTTATTTTCTCTGCTCTTTCTTCTATTTCGAAATTGAATAAAGACAATTTACCATTTGATTTAAAACACACCATAATCAATGAAGATCATTAACGAAATTTAAAAGTACATGAAAGAATCCTTTTTTATTCATTGATGGTGCCAAAATTTTAAATTAAATGATGATTTGCCTTCATTCAATTATGGAATAGAATAAATAGTAGAGGAAATAAAATAAGGAAATAGAATGGAAAGACAATGATAAAATCATTTCATTGAGGATTTAGAATAAAAAACTTAATTCAGTTTCTCTCAAACACTATCAAATAGTGTCACCATTTTCAGAGGAGTAAGAAGTTTGTCGCCTTCGTCTTTCGGGCCCGGAGCACCAGCCAATAAGGACTGTAAAATATAATTTTCTGATCAACTTTTACTTGATCTCCGTAACACTAATGTACGTGAAAAGTCCCTTCTTGAATATTCCCCCAAATCTATGTTAGAAGGCCCTTCTAGAACATGCCAAGTGTTATTTTTTCATGTTTTGATGTTTGCTTTCATGTTTTGTTTATTATCGTATCGTTTTCTACTGATTCCTTGGGAATTATTTTGTATAATTTCAAATCTTCATTATGGTGAAGTATGTTAACTTTGAGGGTTTTGATAACACTGTTAAACATTTGTAACTTGAGAGAGTTGAAATGTAATTGGATAAGCTGAAAATTAATTAAATGGAAAATGATGTTATCACTGTCAAATTTACATATTGTTGAGAAAATTAGGAGGAAAAAAAGGTTTAATTTCATGTACCATATTCTAATTTTAATGGTTTAAGTTATATCATGTGGGATTGAGCTGTTTCATTATGAATCTATACATAATATTAAAAAATCAATATTGAAACTATAGCAATATAATTAACAAGTAGAAAATGTTGTGACTACTATGTAGCAAATAAATTATGGACGTCATCTTACTTCTACCATCCCAATTCTAGTGAATAGTGGCACATGGCCCCCTTAATTGTATTGTGGCACACATTTGGTACTATCGTTGCATTCTACATACATTTTGAGAAGTGTTTCATTATAATTCCAGAGTTTATTCATCTCTCAAATGCACCTGCATCTCTTAGGCCTTGTACCACAACACTTGCTTAATATCATATTTTCACTTAAATATAATTCTTATTCACTTATCAAAATAAATTCCACAGACATAAGTCCAAATATAAGATCCAAGTAGTATGAAATTAATGCAACTCTACATTTGTTTGATAAATCTTTGGAGGAGAATAGAAATTTGATTTATATATGAAGAAACTATACACTTAGGTTTTCTTTTCCTCATAATTCACAAACTGTCAAGTAATAGTGATTGTTCATCCTTGACAGTCAGTGATGACCATAAAGAGATAGAAATGAAGAGTACATGTTTTTGGCCTTAAGTTCATTAAAGCGTTGACTGGTGCAGCCCAAGAATGTTTTCTTTAATAACTATATTCGTGAAAATGCTTTTTAACCTTGAAAAACTTGGAAGTGATCTTTCATAAGAAAAAAGAACCAAATAATCAATGATGTGTTCTCCTGGATAGACTTTTGTGTGATGATAATCATAATTGTGATCCATCATAGTTGTGATATTTGGTTTCCCTTGAATAAATCGTTTTGATAGTTTTCTACTTTGCAGAATATATTCCTTTGTATTTGTATCCCATTCTTAATACAACAAACAAGTAAACACCTTTCCAATATTTGAGGCTTACAAACATAGGTGTCATTGATGAACCCGTGAAAGAAATATGTCTGTAAATACAGTAGACATATTACCTTCATGAGGGCACCAAAGACTCAAATATTCAAAAGGTGTTGACTTGATTGTTGTATTAAGAAAGGGGACAAATACAAAGTAATCTTCGCTGCAACGTAGAAGACTGTTAGAAGGATCTATTCAAGGAAAACTAACTATCACAACTATGATAGATCATATTTATAATTATCATCACACAAAAGTCTATCCAGATCTCGAGAACTCATTTGATTCATAAGTTTATATATCTTATTCTTTTTTTAGAGAAGATGTTCTTACAAGTTTTTGAAGGTCAAAAAGTATTTTTACATCAATAATATGGACTCAAATATTTATCTAAGACAACATTCTTATGTTCCATGCACCGGCTAGCTCTTCAATGAATCTAAGGCAACAAGCATGTTAATCTTCATTTCTTACTCTGTATGGGCATCAGTGACTACCATGGAAGGATTGTCTTTATAACTTGATATTTGTGAACTCTAAGGAAAAGACAACCCAAGTATAAATTTTTTTACAAGTAATAGATAAGATTATAAATCCAAGAATAGATCTTTCATATGTAAATCAAATTCCAATTCTCTTTCGATAAGAATTCAGTATGAGCCTTAATCACTTTGGACTGAATAGAGATCAATCACTACCACCTTAAACACATGCTCTATTTTATCTCCATTATGATGCACTCCACTAACACATTTCATTTGATTTTAATGTTGCTTCTGATCCTCAATGCCAGAATTCATTTGTTGATGCTATATTTTGGTAACTACTGCCTTAGCAACGAAATAGGGTGGATCTATGTCAAATTAACTATTTCAACTTGTGATAGAATCTGTCATAGGATATAATGGTAACAAAATTTGTTATTCTGTTGCTTATTTGATAGGGAAAAGGGTCTGATATACCCCTCAACTTTGTCATTTGGAGCTGATATATCCCTCGTTATAAAAGTGACTCATATATGCCCTTACCGTTATACAAACAGCTCACATATACCCCTGCCGTTACAAAATGGCTCACATATACCCTTCATTTAACGGAAGTTAAAAAATTAATTTTAAATTTATATTTATTACTTCTAATTTTTTTAAAAAAATTATTTAGTGGTATATATGATTCTTCAATCAAAGTTCAAGGTATATTTTAATTTTTTTCATACATAAATTATTTTTTGACTTCTTTTATTACAATTATTTGAGTTTCTTATTCTTATTTTGTTTTTTTCTTTCATTCCTTAGTTTTAAAAAAAATTAAACTATTTTTTTGTGTGTATTGTAATTTAATTTCGTATTCGAAGAAAAAATTTGGTCATCTACAATAAGTTTTACAAGAATATTAGTGAAACATAAATAAATTTGATTATCAAAATAATAATTATAAATTAGTCATTGAAACATAAAAAGTCAAAAAAAATATGTTTGACGAGGATTAAATTTACTCATATGGGATTATATTTTTTAGAAAAAAATAATAAAAATTTAGATTAATTTTTTTTTTCATTTCCGTTAGAGGAAAAGGGTATATGTGAGCCATTTGTTTACAAGTAGGGGTATATATGAGTCACTTTCATAACAAGGGGTATATCAGCTCTAAATGACAAAGTTGAGAGGTATATCAGACCCTTTTCCCTATTTGATATTTTGTTCCCAAGTTATTAAAGAAGTCATTATTAATTTGTAAAAGGCTATGCCCTATGGTTGAATTCTTTTGTTAGTTCTCAAAAGTAAAGTTTTGGCTAATATGTTATGAGGCATGAATAGTAGTTTTCTAGTGATTTGATTCATTTGAAGAGGATTGCATGAACGGAGTGAAACGCAACTTATTTCTGAGGTTGCTTCCACGATATAACTTTCATATGATGATATATATGGATAAATATGACAAAAGGTGTGAAGAAAGGTAAAATTAACGGACTTGGCGTACAACCTTCCTCAACTAATTCATTGCCATTGTTGTTTGGTGTTTCAACTTCTCATTCTTCGGAAGAAATTTATTTAGTATGTTTGAACATTTTCTATGAGATTTAGACTTGTTTTTAACTATTTATTTCTGTTTTGAATAACAAAATAATACTTATTAGACTTACTTCATGTATGCTTGAACTTTTAAACTTAGTTATATTAAATGCAAATTTGAATTATTAGGAATGTATTAGATGTTTTATTTTATTGTTAAACTTTTACGAATGAATGGTATTATAATTTAACAGGTGGTGTATCAAATAAACATTTTTTTCTATATAAAAATGCAATTGTTTTTACCACAATAATCAGCAAAATGACCTGACTTCTTCAAAAAAATTAATATTGTGCCTACTGCAGCAATTGGAGAGTACCTAACTATTTATTTAATAAATTATTTATTCTGACTACCCTACTCAGAGAAATACTTAAATGAGTATACTGTAGTCGGAAGATATATCAAATAAATATTTAATTACTTAAATACTACGACAAATGTAGTTGGGATTTATCTAATTAATAGACTATTATTTTAATATGTTTCCAACTACTGTAGTCGGCATTTCGATAGTTTAATGGTCAGGACTAGTTTTATATTTTCCCATTACGGTAATCGGCAAAGTCTGACTACTGTAGTCGGTAAATATTTTACGACGTTCAATATGTCGACAACCCAAAAATAGTCAGAAGGTCATCAAAAAACTCCATTTTCCGACTACATTCAAACTATTTTTGCGGTTGAAAAACAATGAATATCTAGTAGTTCGATAAAGCATCAAAGTTATTGGAACATAATAGGTCTCTTGAGACATTGCTAATATCTTGTCTCTACTCATTGTCATGAAAATTTTTAGTCACACCCTTTTCACTACATGGAGAATTATTTTGATTAGTCGGGGAAAGACTTCAATTACTAGTTGAATTTTTGTGTGCAGCCAGCGTCCAGAATTTTCAGCATCTTCAACATCGTCAGATGTATCCATTAGTTTGTGACCGAACTACATTAATTTTTTGCCTGAACCAACTCGCGGCGCGCATCAACCCCGAATCTTGACGTTTTCCCTTTATATTCAATAGTTGTTTAGACAACAATATTACTTGTAACAACATCAATTGATTGTGTGTACGATTTTGCTCAGAATTGGCAACAACCAATTGTTGATCAACCTTCCATTTTTTCATTTAATATTTTTCTCGCATCACCTTAATACTTTTAACTATTGATAGTACTTTTTGAAGCAACTTCAATTGTATCATCAATTTGTTTGTTATTTTAAGCGACAATTATCTTCATCATGACTTTGGTGCTTACAATAATTGCAATACAAAGGTAGATTATCATATTCAATCTCCTGAAAAACCTCATTCAACTTACCAAATTTTCCATCCACAAATTGCAATCTTATACGATTTGGAAGCTTTTCCATTATATAAATGTATAACCTTGACCATAGTTGTGCTGGGTGTTGGCTTGATTTGAGTAGCTTTATCTATAGTTTTTGGATTTCCAACTGCTGATGCTATAAACAACACTGACTTCTTTGCAAATAAATCTTGAGAGATAAGATTGATGAAAAAATCAAAACCACAGCTTACGTCGTTTTCTCCTTCGAATTATATCCAATGGACCATGGAAAAACGTTACATTGGTTCTCCTGTCCATGGAAAAATTCTCTACAATGCATACCTTCGATTTTGTTGTATTCACCATCCACCTCTCTCTATATATATAACACAAACCCAAACATATCAAATTTTCTCTTTCACATTCTTTGCTACCATTCTATAATAAGCTTCTCCATATTGTGCCGTGGGCTTTTGAATGATATTCCCTTCATCATCCTTCCTCATAGGAATAAGACTATTATCACCGACTCTCGTCCATAATTTGTAGTCTTGGGCTTGGTGAAAATCCTCCATTCTCGCTTTCCACCATGTGTAGTAATGCCCATTGAATAGTGGTGGTATGTTGATGTGTTGAACTTCACCGAGTCAAAGAGGAGGTGCATAATTCATAGTGATCTTATCTTGAGTGATTAGACTCTACAAAGATAACCAACTCTGATACTAATTGATGGAATTCTGACCCTCAAATTTGCCTGAGCAACAAGTATATTTTATATGTTTCTTTGCGGATTACAACAGTTACATTTTGTAAAGCAAATAAAATACTGAGACAACATTTTATCGCGGAAAACCCCAACTCATAAAGGGTCAAAACCACGACCTACACCTCTGTAGAATTTAACTCCACTTCATTTAACTCTAAGCCTCAACAAAAGATAAAAAATATATGTAACCCAAGGAATTATAAACATTAATTCCTTGCAAAGAAATTATAAACCCTAATTCTTGGATACCCAAGACCAAAATCTCCAGGCTTAAGTCTTCTACCGTCCGTCAAGTTTCTCAAACTTGTTATACGAATCCTACACACATTTGATTGTAATCAAAACTCTTAATTACAATCTTACAACTTTTTCCTTACAAACTCGCAAAACTCCCCAATAAATCTCAAAACTCTCTCAAACAGTTGATTGTGTTTTGATCTTCTCTCTATGTAAGTGCACCAAATTCTTTAATGAACTATTTGTTGCCAACTTGTGTTATAAAATCATAAATTACTGATTCGAATAAATTTTTCAGAAACACGAAGTAACTGAAATTTATAGAACCAGTAAGAGAGATAAACAAAAATTTAATTCATAAAAACTAAAATCTGTAAAAAAAAATGTACCAGACTCTGAAAAATCTTTTAAATCGGAAAAATATCAAGTCCACTGAACTCACAGTGTCTCCTTAAGGAAATTATTTCCCTTTAGTATCCGAGGTTTTATTTGGAATATAACCTCCAGGGTAAAATGATCTTAATCAGCAGAGTGTAGATACTAAAAACTCTAGTGTCAGCGAACCAATCCACAGCAGGAAAGTACATGAAGAAAAATGTGTGCAGAAGAAGAAGATCAGAAAATTCGTGAGGAAATATTCTGAAGAAGTAGTGGTACTTATATGCAAGAAGAATAGGTTCCAAAAGGTTGTAACCCTTTTAGAATTCACACGACCATTAATGAAAGTTTGCAACCTTTCAAATGGTACTGACTTTTCCTGAAAGTTGCAACCTTTCATAACAGTCATGGCGGGAAATTTAAATAAAACGGGGAAGTTCAAATAAAATGGGTTGTGCGGGGATCCAATCGGGTCGGGTTAGTCAAGTTGAAACATTTCTGTTAATTTTGAACTTCTGTTATCAACTAATTAATTGAAAATATTTTTTGGCCATTTAATTAAGTAATTAATTAAATAATTAAAATAGACTTTGTCCAAAAAATAATCTCTCAATCAATCATTTGCCAAAGCCAAAGCCAAAGCCGAAGCCGAAGCCCGAGACGAGCGAGCGACAACGACGACGTCGCGAGGGGGTCCCTCTTTACAACCCTTTTAACAATTAATAGGAGTGTTTCTGTATTTAAGCTCTCATATATTTCTTTCCACCACCAATGAGGGACAAATGCCTTTTCATTAAAGCGTAAGAGGACTTTTCAAGTTCTCAACTTTCCAAATTCCTCCCTTTCCCCATATTTCCCATCAATTATTTCTACATACTACATACCCAACAATCCCCAACATTCATGGGGAACGGTTATAACATAGGAATGCACAAACAATTGTGTACTTTATAGTCATGGATAAATTGCATCTGGATAAGTAGGTTTCCCCTTGGACTTTCCATAGTGAACATATGTCGGATATACTTGGTCAATCGGTAGATGTGATATCTTTGAACCGTCAAGATTTGGTGTATACCTAGACAACCATATGTCACACAATTAACCCTTTTCTGTTTATGGTTGTTACGGTTGTGTTCATTTCAGCCATTAACACCTCATGGTTTCATGAGTGTATAGAGAATAGGCTTATGACATAAAATTCTCTTTGAAGCGGCTTCCACTTCACACTCACATAGGTGATTTCTAACCGTGTCATCTCGTAGGTACACTATTTGGTCAAATCTACCAAACTAAGCAAATCATTAAAGACTTTAAGCTTTATTACCTTATCAACTAGACTTAAAGTCTTAACCTTGTTTCTGAACATTGTCTTCATCATGAGAATGGATTGAGTTAATTGACAATGTCGAACCGTAAGCCACAACTTTGTTTTTCTTCTTGAATATAGCTCTTGGGATCTCTAGTCTGCTAGATAGAGTTACCGACATGCAGACTTGTCCTAAGCCGTAAACTCATCCCTTAGATGATCTTTCAACTGCCTCTCTCACATGGCCTTTCGTTAGTGGATCTGACACATTATCGCTTGACTTTACGTAGTCAATTGTGATTATTCCACTAGAGAGTAGTTGTCTTACGGTGTTATGTTTCCGTCGTATATGACGAGACGTCCCGTTGTACATAACGCTCCTTGTCCTACCTATTGCTGCTTGACTATCGCAATGTATGCAAATAGGTCCAACAGGTTTGGGAAAGATTGGAATATCCTCTAGGAAATTCCGGAGTCATTCAGCTTCTTCACCAGCCTTATCCAAAGCAATGAATTCATATTCCATTGTGGAGCGAGCAATACATGTCTGTTTGGAGGATTTCCAAGAGACTGCTCCTCCACCAAGTATGAACACATAACCACTCGTGGATTTTACATCATATGACCCGGTGATCCAATTTGCACACTATATCCTTTAATCACAACAAGATATTTATTATAATGCAAAGCATAATATTGTGTATATTTTAGATAACCCAACACATTTTTCATTGCAATCCAGTGAGTTTTATTCGGATTACTAGTGAACCGACTCAGTTTACTAATAGCACATGCTACATCTGGTTGCATATAATTCATAATATACATCAAACTTCCCAACACTCTAGCATATTCCAATTGAGAGTCACTTTGTAACAACCCTAAAAATGGATATGATAAGTAATGATTGATGTATCTAGAATGCCTACGATTAGATCGGGTTCACACGTAATTGATGCGCATGAAACCAAACCTCGGAACCCTTGCTACATCCAAGCCAACTTACTTGGGGAGTTAGTTGATCTAGGAAAGGTTAGGTCCAGCCAGGTAGGGCTCCCGAATATGAGTATTCACTCGGATGAGTCTGTACCAGACTTGAAAAGGGGAAATCTTGTGTTTGGAGGGTAAAATGGTCTTTTTCCAAGCTAAAGGTAGTATCGTTATTACCCTAATTATGTAATTAATTATTTAATTAATAAGGTGGAGGGGTATTTTAGGGAGAGAGGGACGAATTGCCCTTTTAGCAAAATCTTGCTCCACCAGGGTTCGAACCTAGGTGGGAGCAATGATTTAAATAGTTTTATTTAAATAGGTAAATTAATTTAATTAATTAATATTTATTAGATGATTTAATAAAAAGTAAAATCAGATTTTTAGAGGTTTGAAAGAGTCCTAGTTGACTAAGTCTAAACTACTCCACCTAATCCTAAACTACCTTTCATGTTTTAATTCTCTCTCTCACGTCAATATCTCTCTTTTCTTTTCACGTTATCGTTGTCTAAACACAAGAACTTATTATAAACCAAAGGTTCTTCACACTTGAAGTTCATGTTTAAAACATATACAAAACATAACCAAAAACATTAGGAAAAAGGGAGGGGTTTTTCCGTCGAATTGGTGTTTAAGCTTTCGTACTTGGACATGATTTTGGAGAGGTTCTTTGGGCAGCAAGTTCAAGGTTTGAACATCAAAATAATGTATGGGTTTTCTTACTCTTGGTCCCTTTCCCAAGAGACCCTTAGGACTCAGATGAATCTATTCCGAAAATTAGGGTTGTTCCTCGTTGCATGTCCCTGTCACTAGCTCCCATCGATTTGTAGGTTGGGTATGTTTGCTTGTAGGAATTAGGGATGTAATGTGTTTTCGTGATGATTACGTTCATGTATGTATGTTTTGAGTTATGTGAATATTAAGTATGATGTCCGAAACTATGTGTTTGTGTGTGTGCAATGTGTAGCCGTGACATATACACTTGGTTTGAAGTTCGAAAATGACATGTTATGGTTGTTTTCTTACGTGCACAAACTTGTATAAATTGTAATGTTCACATGAAGTATAATGTAGATGATTTGAATAGAAACTATTAGCTAAGTGAATCCATGAAAATAAACCTAAAGATGTACTAAATGATCCATGAATTACCCTAAGAACTAACGTGTAAACGTTGATGAACACGAGCTTAAAAACGTACATAATTTCATGCATCTTGTTGATGAGTTCCTACAAAGCTACGTGGTGTATCATGCTATATAAAATGAATTCAAAATAAGAGAGGTTACTGAGAATTGAACCCGTGACCTCATCATTTTAAAAATCATAGAAATAAAGTGATAGAAAAAAGAATGTGGCATGTGCGATTCGAACCCGTGTGCCTTGACCAAAACATGTAAAAGATAATGAAAAATAAAAATGAGATGTGTGGGGTTCGAACCCACAACCTCTCGGTCAGACTTAAGGAAGAATTAAAAGAAAAATAAAAGTTGAGGCATGTGGGAATCAAACCCATAACCTCTCGACTGAATAAAGGAAATTAAGCAAAAAAATAAAGTAGGGTTGTGGGGGTTCGATCCCACACCCTCTCGGTCAAATGAAAATGGTTTAAGGAAAAAGAGAATAAAATAAAATGAGGTTGAGGGGGTTCGATCCCACATCCTCTTGGTCCCAAACGAACGAAAAATAAAGAAATTAAGGGAAAATGAAGGAGAAGGCGTTGGGTCTCAATCTTGGGTCTCCAGGCCAAGTGGATCAAACTAAAATAAATAAAAATGTAAGTATTTTCCAAGGGATTCAAAATAGGGTTTCCTTGCCCAATTTATGTATTGATACATAAGTCATACGTGAATAAATGTTCAAAATAATGCTGCCTACATAGATCGAAATCGATGATCTTGGCATAAATACAAGATGTATACGTCTTATATAACAAAATCTTAGGAAGATACGAATCACTTAAACGAACTATGAATGTAGCCTCATGGCTTGTATGTATAGACCCATAAGTCTAGCATACGTTTAAAAAGTAAGTGAACCTAAGATGTATGAAATGAAAGGATGTAACCCTAGACGGGTTAAGTAAGAGTGTGCAATACACTAGATGGCCAAGTGCATTGACATATGATGAAATGAACATTCACGAAAAAGGGGTGAGTATTTATGAAAAGCAAATATGCTAAAGTTAATGAATTTGGTGACAACATCATAAGAGGCTAATGTGAAAGATGAGAGTAATCTCAAATGAGTCTCAGTAAATGTTAACAAAACGTACTCACCTATGAGAGTGTAATGTACTCAAACGATGCACATAATGAAATGAACGATACGAAAGGTGTTAGTATAGGATAATCAAGAGGTGAGCTAGACTCAAGTAATGACACTAGGTTATTCTTGATCGTTGCACAGCAAACCCGATGAGAGTCTAGAAACTACATCCTAGGTATGACTAGTGATTGCACTAGTATATGAATGAAAGAAATGAAGTACGTATGAATGAATGAAGCAGACTCTGTGTTTGCTAAAGAAGGCTCCCTAATTGAGGTCCTATATGTTTATTCCTCATTTTGGGAAGTCTTAATGTCAAGTCCATGATTCCAAGGTCTCATGGCATATGATCGAATGCTATGAAAAATATGTTATGTGCTATATGCAATATGTTATGTGCTATATGTAATATGTTATGTGCTGTGTGCAATATGATATGTATGATGATGCATGTTACTCTCATGGCATGACTTTCCTAAATCAAATTTGGCAAGCCTAGTGATTTTCCTAATCCAAATATGGCAAGCCCATTGACTTTCTAAATCCAAATTTGGCAAGTCCACCGACTTGACTTTCCATAAATCATATTGTTAGGAAAGAGCTATTCTTATTCATGCATGTCCTTAGTGTGTGCTTACATATACCCATACTTAGTACAAGTGTGTACTAATCCAATACAATATCTACTTTTAGGTGTAAACAAGGGTGGACGTTAAAGCTTACAGTACGATATTGCAGCTATCCGGATGTGGAGCATTCATGTGGATTTGGTAGGCCTCATGCTTTTGAGGATGTCTACTGTTATTTTCTAGCTTAGATGTAGGATTTAGGTAGTGGAGCATGTTCCACTAGTGCTTCATTTCCACTTTCATTTTAGAGTTTGTATTGGTGCCGTTTTGGCAAAAATACGTTTAATGTAATTATGAACTATTTCTTTCATTTGATGATCTTAATAGTAGATGGGCGATTGTGAACGTTTATGAGTTTAAGTAGAATGACTTAACTGAATTTTAAGTAACAAAAAGTTCAAATTTTCCTCTAAAATTAACATAGATGAAGTAACAATGACGTATGTAGGCTTCTCTGCGACCTTTGAGAGGTCAACGACATCGGTTTGTCTGGGGTCTAGATTTCGGTCGTGACAAAGTTGTTATTAGAGCGTTAGGTTAAATTTCGAGGATAATAAGTTCACATCAACCACATTGAGTAGTTTCTAAGTCATGGTAGTGAAGTGCACCACTATCTTGAATTTGAGATTGCATGATGCGTAGGAAACTTTCCCTACTTCTGATCTTATCGTGTCTTTTCCTAATGTCTGATTTCTTGGTATTCTGAGCGTGTCTAACATCAATTCTTATTTTTTTAGATAATGAATACTAGGAGGAATGTTGGTCAGAGGAGAGTAGGAGCAGCTGCTGGGGACAATCTGGTTCCACGCCAGGTTCCAGCTGAATGAGTGGCTATGCTAGTTAACTTAGTTGTGTTGACTGATGCGGAGGTGAGGGCATCTATGGCCCAGAAAGCACATGCCATCACTATGCAGGCCCAGGCCATGACTGCCTAGGTCAACCGGCAAAATGTTTAGAGGGAGAACCCACCGGTATGTAGCATGGTTGACGGGCTACGAGACTTCACGAAGATGAATCCTCCTATTTTAATAGGGTCCAAGATTTCAGAGGATCCCCATGAGGTCATGGATGATATACACAAGATTTTGGTGGCCATGGGGGCCACCGATACTAAGAAGGCTGAGTTGGCTTCCTATCAGCTCAAGGATGTTGCACAAAGTTGGTGCAAGATGTTGCAGGATAGCCGAGCTTTGGGCGAGTTTCGGTCATTTGGGAGCTGTTTAAGACAGCCTTCTTGGAGAGACTCTTCCCCAGGAGATGAGGGAGGCCAAGGTTGATGAGTTTCAACCTTAAGCGGGGATCAATAACAGTCAGGGAGTATTCCCTGAAGTTTGTTAAACTATCCAGGTATGCTACTTCCCTTGTATCTAACAACATGGATGAGATGAGTCGGTTCCTCACAGAAATTACCATAGATCTGGAGGAGGAGTGTCGGGTTGCGATGCTCCACGATAACATGGACCTCTCCAGGTTGATGGTGCATGTCCAGCAGGTGGAGGAAAGCCGGAAGAAGAAGGGCGTTTGTGATGCTAGGAGGCCTAAGTCTCATGATCAGGAAGGTCGAAGCAATGGAGGCAAAAGAAACAATTTTGGCATCCATAAGCAGCCCAGATTCAAAAAGGGGCAATAGAGTTCAGGGAACTCTAACTTTCAGAGGAGTACATCACCTAAAGAAGGCAGACCCGAGCCCAAGAAGGTCAATGGAGATGAAATGCAGTGTCTCAGAAAGAACTGTGCTAAGGGTGGTCGTGCTCACAGTGGAGAGTGCAGATAGGGCACTATTGCCTGTTTCGGTTGCGGTAAGAGCGGGCACATGGTTAAGGACTGCCCACAGAACAGGGGTCAGGCTGGAGGTAATGCTCAGCCTAGTCCTAATCCACAGGATGTTTTTTTTAGTTAAAAATATATAATATATATAATGACTAAGTTTTGAAAAAACAATTAATCTTATGATTTAAGAAAAATCGACCTTCCAAGTTAACAGAATCGCCACTTGATTTTTACTAAAAACCAAGAAAAAACTTAAAATTAATTTTTAAAAGACTTAAAACAGATAAAATCAATTGAAAAGGGTTCGAAGTTCAAATATACATTCTGAGAAGGTATTAGGCCTTCGGAATGTCCGCTAACTCGCGGTTGAACGGCGATTTGACTAAATTACCTCTTAAAATAATTTTTTTCAATTATTGAAACTAGGTGAAAAAAATTTATTTAATTATTTACTATTATCATTTTATAATGAATTATTTTAGGGGGGAAGAGGAGATCACTTTAAGAGGGTAATGACTTAAAGTGATTGATAAGACTAAATAAAAGCTAAGTGACTTGTACAAAATAAACATTATATATATATATATATATATATATATATATATATATATATACTTAATATAAAAATAAATGGCCATCTCGGGAACTTAATTAAATTAAACCATAGAAATAAGACAAGCTAGTCAAAATAATACAAAAAAAGTTAAAAGGAAGAGAGTATTAAATTTGGGCCTTGTGCCCAAATATTAAAACCTGTCCTAAATTTAAAGTGACCCAAAAATTGATCTTGCCCCATTTTGGGCATGTTGGCTTGATGGAATTTTTGGACTTCTAGCCCTATGTTCCTTCCTTCCCCATGCTTAAATCTGTGTATACGTCAAATGTATATGGATGTATACGATACGTATTTAGACTCATTTCCGTGTATTAGGATGTATGCTGAGTGTATGCTGCCCATTTCAGACTTCCATCATCTGTTTTATCAGTTCAGACCTGTATATAACGATTCTTTTCGTGTATACAATGGTATACTTCATGTATACTGCCCTCTTTTGGGCCTTTTGAGACCTGCAAAATTAATTTCCAGCCTACATTTATTGACCTCAACCTGCCTATCAGTTTTGGAGCTTGTCGAGGGGGTAGACTCAAGACGAGAATCGGATTTTGAACGAACTCGAGATGCAAGAAGAAATGATAAGAGTCCGTAAGGACTCATGGAGAGATTTCACATGAAAAGAACACATGAATAATAGTTAGCATCTAATCACAATGATAAAAAAAAAAAAATGACCACACAGAATTAATTGATCCAGACCCGACTTTAGATGAAATTTAATTAACCAGAAACAGTAATTGTATCACGATACTCAAGAGCAATGGAGGTCATGTAACTTATATGAAACAAGATCCCATCTCAAAGCAAAATAGAGGTGCAAATCAGCAAGAAAATTAGACGAGATATTAGTCATCAGATTAGATAATAATGGTGATAAAATTACTAAAACCCAAGGGAGATTATGCTACTTAATGCTAGTGAGTTCTAAGCCAAAAGCAGCTGCCATATGAAATAATACATTTATTACCCCATCTTGAAGGTAACCTACATGTAATAACATCAAAGAATGATCCACTGCTAGTGTTTAAAACAAATCTTCATTCAAATTAAAATACACATGACAAGGTCCGATAGTAATTTAGCTAACTCTACCACCGAAATATTAGTCAATGTTAGAAGTCACATACTCAAACATAAAGGGAGAAAATGCAAGAAATCTAAGGAGAAATAAGCAGCTGGAGCAATTGAAGATAAGATACCAATTTATGATAGAGAAGAAAAAAAAAAGGCCAGCTTAATCGATTTAAGAAAGCAAGCGTCGTAGACTTTAGGATTCGAACAAAACTCCAGAACTTGTAACCAAACATATCATAAACAATCACATAAATCCATTTTATGTAAACAGCAAGGTCCTTCCAGCTGCTTTAGAGATAGAAAAGCTCTTATTGACTTAAGTTAGTCTTAACGACGGTATACAACTAAACACAAATAATTTGGAATACAAACCATGATATTCTAAAATGAAAATCTATTTCGCTAGTTATATAAGCAAAAACGAAGGGAGGAACCAACTTAGTGAATATATTCAAAGTGTAACTCATATAGATGCAAACAACATGGCCAACATAAGCCAAAAGCAAACCATATCGATTCCGAATTCAATCTCACTTTCTGAAAACTCACAGGAAAGCGAGTACCAAATACACCCAACATGCTACATTGAAAATGAAATACGGAAGGAAGCGATGATACCTTTCTCGAGGCAGCGGACTGAGGCAGATGACCACAGAAGAGCTTCCACCACCACAAAAGGCTCCGACCAGCTTTATAAGCAGTGAACAAAAGAATATATATCTCTTATATTTTATCTATTGGATTTTTTTGTTTGTATTCTTTCCTGCTGATGTATTCTTAAAACCGAATTCTTCCTCTCCTTAATCAGCGAAGAAGAGCAGTATTTATAGGAGATTTTTAGGTTTTTTTTTTTGGGGGGGATGAGTGAAGCAATTGGTGAATTCCAATTTGAAATTTGAATTTGCTGAAGGGATAAAGTTGAAAGATGGAAAAAGTACGACTCTCCAACGGAAATATCAAGGAGATTCGTTCGATATGAGGAGCAAGGACGGATGAAACACAAGATTGAGACACCTGGCTATCCTCCAAACGGCTTTGTACGGAGAGGAGGATAAGGGAGGAAGAGAGACACAATGCTGGAGTAGATTCGGGTTCGCGTGCTGGAGAGCGAATCGGGTTGACTTTCAGGGTTTCTTCGTACCTGAGCTACGCGTGAAGAAGAAGGGAAAATGGAGAAGAGATGATGGGGTCAGATCATATGGGGAGAATTGGGCTGGGAGAAATTTCCTTTGGCAGAAAAAGAATTGGGCTGGAAGCAATAAAGACCCAAAATTTGATCTCTAAATGGGTTTGGGTTTAAAGATTTCACTAATAACTAAATAATATGAATTAATATAAATTAATTAATGAGCTTCTTAATATTAATAAAAATAAAATAATTATTTTAGTTATAAACTAATTAGCCTAAAATAAGTTATTATTTAAACCACGATAGTTGTCTAAAATATTTTATTAGAACTAAAATCTTTTGAGATGATTTTTTAATAATCATTAAATATATTAATTACATACATAATCCTGTAAAATGTATACATTATCTAAAAATATAAAAAGTGACAAAACTATTTAAATAAAACTTGAAAAATAATTTGAATTTTATAAAAACTAATTATTCTAAATCGTTTAGAATTAAGAAGCTCGTCGATTAACTATTATCGAGGAGGGTCAAAATTGGGTGTCAACAGGGTGCAGCAGTAGCCGAGCCTCCTAAGAGGATCAGTTTCTACGCTCTAAAGGGCAGGGAGGAGCAGGAGAAGTCCGTTGATGTGGTCATAGGTATGTTGCAAGTATTCTCAACTTTTGTTTATGCTTTACTAGATCCAGGGTCTATGCTTTCCTTTGTAACTCCTTTACTTGCTCTCACTTTTGAGGTACTGCCTGAAGTTCTGCATGATCCTATAGTGGTTAGTACACCTTTAAGAGAAATTTTAAGAACTGATAGAGTATACAAGGATTGCCCAATAGTTGTATGTGGTTAGACTATGTGTGTAGACTTGGTTGAGTTACAAATGCATGATTTTGATGTTACTGTTGGCATGGACTGACTTCATATTTTTTATGCTTGTATGGATTGTCGTAGTAGGGTTGTGAGATTTCCTTTCCCTAATGAAGAAGAGCTGGTCTAGGAGGGTTACAACTCGAGTCGTCCTAATCCCTTGATTTCGAACCTTAAGGCCAATAAAATGATGTCCAAGGGGTTATTGCGTCATCTTGTGAGTGTTAATGATTGACATCATGACGTTCTATAGACTCAGAGCCTGTATTGAATGAGTTCCCAGATGTGTTTCCTGATGATTTGCTTGGAGTTCCTCCCCCTCGAGAGATTGACTTTGGTATCGACTTAGAACTCGAAACTAAACCAATTTCAATACCTCCTTACAGATAGGCTCCAGCTGAACTCAAAGAGTTGAAGCTGCAGTTAAAAGATCTCACTGATAAGGGTTTCATTCAGCCGAGCATATCCCCTTGGGGAGCTCTAGTGTTGTTTGTGATAAAGCAAGATGGAACCCTTAGAATGTGTATCGATTATCGGCAGCTCAACAAAGTAACTATTAAGAATAAGTATCCACTTCCAAGAATAGATGACTTGTTCGACTAACTCCAAGGGTCTAGTTTCTTCTCGAAGATTGGTCTTCGTTCAGGGTACCATCAGCTTAGGGTTAAGGATGGAGATATCCCAAAGACAGCCTTTCATACCCATTATGGTCACTATGAGTTCCTAGTTATGTCATTTTGTCTCACGAATGCACCTGCTGCATTTATGGATCTCATGAACAGAGTCTTCCATGAATACCTTGACTCTTTCGTCATAGTGTTCATTGATGACTCATCTACTCTAAGACAAAGGAAGAGCATGAACAACATTTGAGACTAACCTTGCAGGTACTTAGACAACATTAGTTGTATGCCAAATTCAGCAAGTGTGAATTCTTGCTAAGATCGGTGACCTTCCTGGGTAATATTATATCCGATCAGGGTGTGGAGGTGGACCCCAGGAATACTGAGGTTGTTAAGAACTGGCCAAAACCTCTTACTCCCACCGATATCCATAGCTTTCTAGGATTGGGTGGTTACTACAGCAGGTTCGTGGGGTTTTTTCCTTCCATTGCTTCCCCACTGACAGCTTTGACTAAGAAGAAGGCCAAGTTCGAGTGGACGGAAACTTGTGAGAAGAGTTTCCAGGAGCTCAAGGACAGACTCACATTAGCCCCGGTGATTACTTTGCCTAAGTGTGGTGAGAATTACATTGTTTATTGTGATGCATCTAGGTTGGTTTGGGTTGTGTTCTTATCCAGGGTGGTAGGTGATAGCTTATGCGTCCAGACAGCTCAAGGTTCATGAGAAGAATTATCCCACTCATGACCTGGAGTTGGAAGCTGTGGTCTTTGCATTGAAACTGTGAAGGCATTGCTTGTACCGAGTGCACGTGGATGTGTTCACAGACCACAAGAGTCTCCAGTACGTGTTCACACATAGAGAGTTGAATCTACATCAGCGAAGATGGTTTGAGCTGTTAAAGGACTATGACATGAACGTCCATTACCATCCAGGTAAGGCTAATGTTGGAGTTGATGCTTTGAGCAGGATGAGCATGGGAAGTAAAGCCCACGTTGCGGATGAGAAGAAAAAGTTGGTGAAAGATATACACAGACTGGCAAGACTGGCTGTGCGGTTAGTCTACTCTACTAGTGGGGGTGCTTCAGTTCATCCTAGTTCTGAATCATCCTTAGTAGTTGAAGTCAAGAAGGGTCAGCATCTTGATCCTGTGTTGATGGAGCTGAAGGATTCAGTGTTGATAAAGATGAATGAGTCTTTTGCTTTGAAAGGTGACGGCGTGCATAGGTACCAGGACAGGCTGTGTGTACCAGATGTGGATGATTTGCAGACCAGGCTTGTTGCAGAGGCCCATGATTCCAGATATTCCATATATCCAGGTTCCACCAAGATGTATCATGATCTTAAGCAGATTTATTGGTGGGATGGCATGAAGAAGGACATTGCAGAATATGTGGCCAAGTGTCCTAATTGTCAGCAGGTTAAGGCAGAACATCTTAAGCCTTTAGTAGTTTTACCTAGATTATTGAGGTTCCGACTTGGAAATGAAAGGTCATTAAATGGACTTCGTGGTTGGTCTTCCGAGGACTAGGAGACAACATGACTCCATATGGGTTATTATGGATAGGATGACTAAGTCTGCCCACTTTATCCCTGTGAAGTCTACTTAAAGAGCCGAGGATTATGCGAGACTCTACAGTGAAGAGATTGTGAGATGGCATGGGATTCCTTTGTCTATCATTTCAGATAGAGAAGCTCAGTTTACTTCACATTTCTGGAGATCATTCCAGAAGATCTTAGGCACGCAGGTAAATCTTAGTACTGCCTTTCATCTTCAGACTGATGGGTAGGAAGAGCGCACCATTATGACATTGGAGGGCATGTTGAGGGCATGTGTGATTGACTTCAGGGGTAGTTGGGACGACCATCTGCCTTTGATAGAGTTCTTATATAATAACAGCTATCACTCCAGCATTGGGATGGCACCGTTTGAGGCATTGTATGGTAGGAGGTGTAGATTTCCATTTGGGTGGTTCGAGGTTGGAGAGACATCCATTTTATGTCCAGAGATCATTCATGAGGCCTCAAAGAAGGTCAGGGTGATTAAGGACAGGTTGGCTACTACTTCGAGTCGGCAGAAGTCTTATGCAAACAATAGAAAATGGCCCTTAGAGTATGATGTTGGTGACCAGGTCTATTTGAAGATATCACCTATGAAGGGAGTGATGAGGTTTGGTAGGAAGGAGAAGTTGAGTCCGAGGTATGTTGGGACTTATGAGATCCTACAGTGTGTGGGTGAGGTGTCCTATGAGTTGGCATTGCCTACGGAGCTAGCTTCTGTCCATCCAGTCTTTCATGTATCCATGTTAAAGAAGTGCATAGGTGATCCATCATCGATTTTACGGGCAGAAGGATTGGGGGTCGATGAAGACTTGTCCTATGATGAGGTACCTGTTGAGATCTTTGACAGACAGGTCAAGCGGCTGATAAACAAAAAGATTGCCACAGTAAAGGTATTATGGAGTAATCATTTTGTTGAGGGTTCTGCGTGGGAGGTCGAGGCCGATATGAGATCCCGCTATTCACATCTTTTCAGTCCTTGAGGTTAGATTCCTTACTCTTATGTCACAGTTTCCTTATCTATCCATTCTTTGTTGCTACTGCTTGACTGCATAGTGGTTATGTTATGATATGACTGGCGTTGTGCTAGATTATAAGAAGTGTCATTTGGGAATGAATGTTCCTTAAGGGGGGATAATGTAACAACCCTAAAAAAGATATGATAAGTAATGCTTAATGTGTCTAGAATTCCTACGATTAGACCGGGTTCACACAGAATCGATGCGCGTAGAACCAGACCTCTGAACCCTTGCAACATCCAAGCCAACTTACTTAGGGAGTTAGTTGAGCTATGAAAGGTTGGGTCCAGCCAAGTAGGGCTTCCGAATATGAATATTCACTTGGATGAGTCTTTACTAGACATAAAAAAGGGAAATCTTATGTTTGGAGGGTCTAGGGGTAAAATGGTTTTTTTCCAGGCTAAGGATAGTATCATAATTACCCTAAATATGTAATTAATTATTTAATTAATAAGGTGGAGTGGTAATTTGGGGAGAGAAGGCCGAAATTGAGCCTTTTTAGCAAAATCTTGCTCCACCTGGGTTCGAACCTAGGTGGGAGCGATGATTTAAATTTTTTTATTTAAATTGGTATATTTATTTAATTAATTAATATTTATTATCTGATTTAAGAAAATTGAAAATCAGATTTTTAAAGGTTTGAAAGAGTCCTAGTTGACTAAGTCTAAACTACTCCACCTAATCCTAAACTACCTTTCACGTTTTAACTCTCTCTCTCTCTCTCACGTCAATATCTCTTTTTTCTATTTCACGTTCTCTCTCCCTAAACACAAGAACTGATTAACATCCAAAAGTTCTTCACACTTGACGAACTTTCACGCTAAAAACATATACAAAACATAACCAAAAACGTTAGGAAAAAGGGAAGGGTTTTTCCGTCGAGTTGGTGTTGAAGCTTTCGGACTTGGACGTGATTTTGGAGAAGGTATTTTGGAAGCAAGTTCAATGTTTGAACTTCAAAATAAGGTATGGGTTTTCTTACTCTTGGTCCCTTTCCCAAGAGACCCTTAGGACTCAGATGAATCTATTCCGAAAACTAGGGTTGTTCCCCGTTGCATGTCCCTATCACTAGCTCCCATCGATTTGTAGGTTGGGTATGTTTGCTGTTAGAAATTAGGAATGTAATGTGTTTTCGTTATGATGACGTTCATGTATGTATGTTCGTAATTATGTGAATATTAAGCATGCTGTCCGAAACTATGTGTTTATGTGTGTGCAATGTGTAGCCGTGACATATACTCTTGGTTTGATGTTTGAAAATGACATGTTATGGTTGTATTCTTACGTGCACAAACTTGTATAAATCATGATGTTCATATGAAGTATAATGTGTCTGATTTGAATAGAAACTATTAGCTAAGTGAATCCATGAAAATGCACCTAAAGATGTACTAAATGATCCATGAATTACCCTAAGAACTAACGTGTAAACGTTGATGAAAATGAGCTTAAAAACGTACATAATTTCCAGCATCTTGTTGATGAGTTTTGGTCAATCTAATTGGTGTATCATGCTATGTAAAATGAATTAAAAATAAGTGAGGTCACTGAGAATCGAACCCGTGACCTCACCATGTTAATAATCTTAGAAATAAAGTGATAGAAAAGAATGTGGCATGTGGTATTGGAACCCGTGTGCCTTGATAAAAACATGAAAAAAGATATTGAAAAATAAAAATGAGAGGTGTGGGGTTCGAACTCAAAAACTCTCGGTCAGACTTAAGGAAGAATTAAAAGAAAAATAAAAGTTGAGGCATGTGGGAGTCGAACCCACGACCTCTCGGCTGAATAAAGGAAATTAAGCAGATAAATAAAGTGGGGTTGTGGGGGTTCGATCCTACACCCTCTCGGTCAAACGAAAATGGTTTAAGGAAAAAGAGAAAAAATAAAATGAGGTTGTGGGGGTTCGATCCCACATCCTCTTAATCCAAAACGAACGAAAAATAAAGAAATTAAGGGAAAATAAACAGAAGGCGTTGGGGCTCAATCTTGGGTCTCCAGGCCGAGTGGATCAAACTAAAATAAATAAAAATGTAAGTGTTTTCCAAGAGATTCAAAATTGGGTTTCCTTGCCCATTTTATGTATTGATACATAAGTCATACGTGAATAAATGTTCAAAATAATGCTTCCTACATAGATCGAAATCGATGATCTTGGCATACATACAAGATGCATAAGTCTTGTATCACAAAATCTTAGGAAGATATGAATCACTTAAACTAACTATGAATGAAGCATCATAGCTTGTATGTATAGACCCATAAGTCTAGCTTACGTTTAAAAGTAAGTGAACCTAAGATGTATGAAATGAAAGGATGTAACCCTAGAAGGGTTAAGTAAGAGTGTGAAACTGCATTGGCATATGATGAAATGAAAATTCACGAAAAAGGGGTGAGTAATTAGGAAAAGCAAATGTGCTAAAGTTAATGAATGTGGTGACAATATGATAAGAGGCCAATGTGAAAGATGAGAGCAATTTCAAATGAACCTAAGTAAATGTTACCAAAACGTACTCACCTATGAGAGTGTAAAGTTAATGAAGAGACCAGTCTCTATGAACACTCTAATGAAAGTATTGAGATTAATGTATACTAAATACTGATGATGAGATGAGAAATCATCTAATGAGCTATGATGTCCTCATACTAGAAGTAAGCTTCCATGACGTATGAGTTGAATGTAATGAAACTTTATATTGAGCATCGATAGGCTAGTTATGAGCGGTGATGCCTTCTTTCAAGAAGGGCGGAGGTTCGCGTAACTCTCATGAGATGAGACTGTTTGGCATGCCGGGTATGGTCTCCTTATATCTCCTATTCTTTGAACCTATACTGCCAATATAGGGATCTAGCAGGGTTCAATTCCCTATATACGCTAGCATGTTTTGGTTCACCTTGGCCGGTGATTCCACCTCTTTTTGATGTGGGGATGACACACTGGATTTCATGATGCTTACATGATCTACGTCGGTTAAGGTTAAAGTTCCCAAATAAAGAACGAGGCCAACCTTAAATGATGCACATAATGAAATGAATGATACAAAATGTGTTAGGATAGGATAATAAAGAGGTGAGATATACTCAATTAATTACACTAGGTTATTCTTAATCATTGCACAACAAACCTGATGAGAGTCTTAAAACTACATCCTAGGTACGACTAGTGGTTGCACTAGTATATGAATGAATGAAATGAAGTACGTATGAATGAATGAAGCAGACTCTCTGTTTGCTAAAGAAGGCTCCCTAATTGAGGTCCCATATGTTGATCCCTCATTTTGGGAAGTCTTAATATTAAGTCCATGAATCCAAGGTCTCATGGCATATAATCGAATGATATGAAATATGTTATGTACTATATACAATATGTTATGTGCTATATGTAATATGTTATGTGATGTGTGCAATATGATACGTATGACGATGCATGTTACTCTAATGGCATGACTTTTCTAAATCCAATTTGGCAAGTCCACTGAATTTCCTAATCCAAATCTGACAAGTCCACTGACTTTCCTAATCCAAATTTTGCAAGTCCACCGACTTGACTTTCCATAAATCATGTTGTTAGAAAAAGAGCTATTCTTACTCATGCATGTCCTTGGTCTGTGCTTGCATATATCCATACTTAGTACAAGTGTGTACTAATCCCATACAATATCTACTTTTAGGTGCAGGCACAGGTGGACGTTAAAGCTTACAGTACGACGTTGCAGCTATCCGGACGTGGAGCTTTCATCCGGATTTGATACGCCCTCATGCTTTCGAGGATGTCTACTGTTATTTTCTAGCTTACATGTAGGCTTTAGCTAGTGGAGCATGTTCCACTAGTGTTTCATTTCCACTTTCATTTCAGACTTTATATTGGTGCCGTTTTGGCAAAAATACGTTTAATGCAATTATGAACTATTTCTTTCATTTGATGATCTTAATATTAGATAGCTGATTGTGAACGTTTATGAGTTTATGTAGAATGACTTACATGAATATTATGTAACAAAAAGTTCAAAATTTCCGCTAAAATTAACCTAGATAAAGTAACAATGATGTATGTAGGCTTGTCTGCGACCTCTGAGATGTCAATGACGCCGGTCTCGTCTGGGGTCTAGATTCCGGTCGTGACACACATTGAACTTCATCTTTTTAAATGTACAACTTAAATCAATTCGAATTTTGACAACATTGAAATTCAAGTACTTGAACTTATCCAATACTTTTTCAATATAATGAGATTGAGATAATGCTAGTCCCTGGGGAGTTTTGATAATCCTGACCCCTAAGATCAAATCACCAACTCCTAAGTCCTTCATATCGAACTTGTTGGACAACATGCGCTTAGTAGCATTTATATCGTCAATGTTTTTACTCATTATTAACATGTCATCAACATACAAACAAACAATGACTTCATGATTCATAATATTTTTAATGTAAACAGATTTATCACATTCGTTAATCTTGAATCCATTTGCCAACATTGTTTGGTCAAATTTAGCATGCCATTGTTTGGATGCCCGCTTGAGTCCATAAAGTGACTTCACAAGTCTGCACACTTTCTTTTCTTTACCAGGAACTATAAACCCTTCAAGTTGTTCCATGTAAATTTCTTCCACCAACTCTCCATTTAAGAAGGCTGTCTTTACATCCATTTGGTGGATTTTAATATCATGCACTGCTGCTAGTGCTATTAACATCCTAATTGATGTTATCCTTGTTACTGGAGAGTATGTGTCAAAGTAGTCCAAACCTTCCTTTTGTCTGTACCCTTTGACTACCAATCTAGCCTTATATTTGTCAATAGTCCCATCAGGTTTCATTTTCCTTTTAAAGATCCACTTTGATCCTTAAGGTTTATTTACTTGAGGAAGATCAGCCAATTCCCAAGTGTGATTGCTTAAAATTGATTCGATCTCACTATTGACTGCTTCTTTCCAATAAGTTGACTCAGATGAAGACATAGCTGCTTAAAATGTTTGAGGCTCATTTTCAAGCAATAGTGCTACAAAATCCGGTCCGAAAGAAGCAGATTTTCGTTGGCGAGTACTACGCCTAGGTTCCTCACTAGTTAGAATATTTCCCATTGATTCTTCTCGTGGTCGCTTAGGTCTTTCACTTGTTGACTCACTTTCAGTTTTATACGGATAAATGTTTTCAAAAAACTCTGCATTATCTGATTCAGTTATCGTATTAACATGAATCTTAGGATTATCAGATTTGTGAACCAAAAACCGACAGGCTTTACTGTTCACAACATACCCAATAAAGACACAATCTACTATTTTGGGTCAAATTCTAACCCTCTTTGGTAAAGGAACCTCTATCTTGGCTAAACACCCCCACACTTTGAAATATTTAAAGTTGGGTTTCCTTCCTTTCCACAACTCATATGGAATTGATTGTATTTCTCGATGGGGTACTCTATTGAGTATTTTATCAGCTGTAAGGATGGCTTCCCCCCAAAGGTTTCGAGGTGAACTAGAATTGATCATTAAGGCATTCATCATTTCCTTTAATGTTCTATTCTTCCGTTCTGCCAAACCATTATACTGTGGTGTATCAGGTGACGTAGTTTGATGAATAATACCATATTCCAAACATATCTCTGCAAAAGAAGATTCATATTCTCCACCCCTATCACTCCGAATCATTTTTATCTTTAGATTTATTCGTTCTCCACTTCATTTTTGTATTGCTTAAATGCATCCATTGCTTCATCCTTACTATTAAGCAAATATACATAACAAAATCGAGTGCAGACATCAATAAAAGTTATAAAATATTTTTTCCCACCATGAGATGATGTTGACTTCATATCGCATATATCTGTGAATTAAGTCTTAAGTTTTAGAATTTCTTTCAACAGACTTATAAGGATGTTTAACAAACTTACTTTCCACAAAGATTTTGCATTTCGATTTATCTTATTTAAAATCAGGCAATACTTCTAGATTAACCAATTTTTTCAAGGCTTTGTAATTTACATGTCCAAACGGGCATGCCATATATCATTTAACTCCAGTAAGTAAACAGAAGGAGAATTTTTATCAATACTTTCAACAACCATTACATTCAATTTGAAAAGACCCTCATTGAGCTAGCACTTTCCTATGAACATTTCATTCTTATTACAGCTTTATCACAAACTAGGACACACTTAAACCTGTTCTTAACGAGTAGTGCAGCAGAAACTAAATTCTTCCTAATAGTAGGGACATGCAGAACATTGTTCAAAGTCAACACCTTGCCGGATGTCATTTTAAACATTACTTTCCCAGTTCCTGCAATCCTTGTTGTTGTTGTGTTTCCCATGAACAAATCTTCATCGTACTCAGCAAGAGTGTACGTTGCAAATGCTTCTTTCGCAGAGCAAATATGTCCAGTGGCACCTGAGTCGAGAAACCACTCCTTGGGATTTCCAACTAAGTTACACTCCGAGATCATTGCACTTAAGTCATCTGCATCCTCCATCTTCTCCACGATGTTTGCTTGACTTTTGCCTTTGCCTTTCTCTTTGTCCTTTCTTGGAGCACGAAAATTAGAAGACCTATGACCAGCCTTGCCACAATTGTAATAGTTGCCTTTGAATTTCTTCTTGGCCTGTTCTGACTTCTGCCCATTGGACTTCTTCTGTTTTTGTCTTTGGTAAGAGCTTCTTCAACAATATTAAGTCCAATGATTGTTGAACTCTTACGCGACTTCTTTTCTGTGTTTTTGTTATCTTCCTCAATCTTGAGCCGAATTACAAGATCTTCAAGCTTCATTTCTTTACGCTTGTGCTTTAGATAATTCTTGAAATCGTTCCACGAAGAAGTCAACTTCTCGATCATTGCAGCCACTTGAAAAGCATCATTTACTACCATATCTTCAGCAATCAGATCATGGAGAATAAGTTGAAGTTCTTGCACTTGTGATCCAATAGTTTTACTATCTATGATTTTATAGTCTAAAAACTTTGCGATCACAAACTTTTTCAAGCATCCATTTTCTGTCTTATATTTCTTCTCAAGTGCATCCCACAACTCTTTTGAAGTTGTTATTGCACTATCGACTTTACATAGGAACTACATGTTTCCATGCTCCAATAATCATGAATTTTTCTGTCTGGCATATCATCAGCAGGCACAGGAGTATCTTCACTTGTAAATTTCTGAAGACCAAGAGTGGTAAGCTAGAAAAATATTCGTTACTGCCGTCCTTCGAAATTCACACCTGTGAATTTACCCGATTTCTCTGCTTGTGGTACAACAGTTCGGGTTGGTGCAGCAACAGCCACTGTAACACCATTGTTTTTCATTTCTAATAAACAAAAATTGATACAGTCTCAGTAAACAATAAATTATAATTGCAGGCTTAAAGGATTATAAAATCACGAAGATTTTTGTCTTCACCAGAAACACAGTAATAATTTCCTTAAGATTTTGCCAATCTGTGTTATAAAACAAGAAATTACTGATTCTAATAAATTGTTCAGAAACACAAAGTAACTGAAATTTATAGAACCAGTAAGAGAGATGAACAGAAGTTTAATTCACAAAAACTAAAATCTGTAAAAAAAAAAAAGGTACCAGAATCTGAAAAACCATTCAAATTGGAAAAAGATCAAGTCCATTGAGTATCCGAGGTTTGATTTGGAATATAACCTCCTAGGGTAAAATGATCTTAATCAGCAGAGTGTAGATACCAAAAAGTCTACTGTCAGTGAACCAATCCAAAATAGGAAAGTACACGAAGAAAAATGTGTGCAGAAGAAGAAGAAGAAGATCAGAAAATTTGTAAGGAAATATTCTAAAGAATGAGTGGTATTAATAGCCAAGAAGAACAGGTTCTGAAAGGTTTCACCCTTTCAGAATTAACACAGCCATTAATGAAAGTTTGCAACCTTTCAAATGGTACTGACTGTTCCTGAAAGTTGCAACCTTTCAGAACAGTCATGGTAGGAAATTTAAATAAAATGGGAAAGTTCAAATAAAATGGGTCGCGCGGATCCGAGCCGGGTCGGGTTAGTCAACTAAAAATTTGAAACATTTCAGTTAATTTTTAACTTCTGTTATCAACTAATTAATTGAAAATATTTTTTGGCCATTTAATTAAATAATTATAATAAACTTTGTCCAAAAAATAATCTGTCGATCATTTTCCAAAGTTGAAGCCGAAGTCGAAGACGAAGCCGAAGACGAAGACGAAGACAAAGACGTAGCCGTAGCCGTAGCTGTAGCCGAAGCTGCGACGAGCGAGCGACGACGACGGTGCGAGGGGGGTCCCTCTTCCCAAATCTTTTAACAATTAATAGGATTGTTTCTGTATTTACGATATCCTATTTTTCTTTCCACCAATGATGAGGGACAAATGTCTTTTCATTAAAGCATAAGAGGACTTTCAAGTTCTCAACTCTTCAATTCTCAATTTTTCAAATTCCTCTCTTGCCCTCTATTTCCCAACAATTCTTGCTACATACTACATACCCAACACTATTGCGGTATTTATAGACTTTTAAACTCTGCTAAGTCTTGTTCAACACAACTTAGTCTTCGCCGCTTTAAAATAGCGTCTTTAAACCGCACTAAACTCGAACTCCTTCTCACGTTAGGACTCCTCCTTGCATTCTTCTTTGAAAGGAAAAACTTCCACGCAGTTTACCTTAACTGAATAAGAAAATTTATTAATCACTAACTCCTTCTTCTACTTAGTTTCGACTTCCTCTTCTACTTCAAATTTGCAAGTTCACGTGGCAAGTTTCTGCTTTTCTACTTATTTTAGGCTTTTGTCTTCTTCTTTACTTCAGCTTCCTAGGTTGTCTAGTTTTTTAATTTCATTAAGAAAACTATATTTTCTTTGTACTCCTTTATAAAAGGAAACATTCTGTACTGGTTGCTTGTCGAAAAAACAATACTTCCACAACTTTACAACCTCTAATTTGCGTGGTTAACATTCTCGTAATCCCAGTCGGATTCAGTCCGAAAAGTACATGTTGGCGCAGCCCGTTCTTTTCATCTATTCCTCTATTTGTCAATTATCAAAATTTTTCTCGTTCTAACACATTCAAAATCAGAGGGGGCGAGGAAATATTCAGAAACGACCAATTCTTTAGAGGAGGTGTGTAACTTTAATTATCACTCCAACTTTTGGAGCTTTTTCTCCAATTATTGCTACAATTTTCGGGCATATATATGTTGGTTAATTGTTTTGATTTGCATTCAATTTTTTTCTACCCTTTTTGGTATTTAAAACTTTTGATCAAGATTTATATATAGATTTGTGGATGATTTTCAAAGTTTTGAACTTTAATTGGGTTTGTGAATTGCGGTGACCTAAGGGGTTAAAAGAAGGTAGTTGATTTTTTCTTTTTGCTTTTTTTGTGAAACTCGTTCTCGACATCTGATGTTGAACTGGACTGATTTATATTTCTATTTGTTCTTTATATTTTAGATTTATGTGGTAATATATGAGTTCATTTTGTCATTTTCATTTCATGTTCTTTGTTCTTTTTGTCATTAAATTATTGACGAGCTTGATTTCTGAATGGGTACATTATGAAAAGTAGAAATATACTATTAGAGAGTTCAATTTATTTAGGCTTTCTATTAAAGTAGCGTCAATATATGTTCTAGTGATGATACCTGTTGACACCCAATTTTAGCCCTCCACGATTTGATTAATTTTTAAGCTTCTTAAATATTGAGCAATTGGAAGTAATTGTTTTTGAAAATCAAAAATATTTTCATGATTATCTTCCAAACACTTTTTGCCTTATTTCATATGGATTATATATCTTTATACTTCAAAATATATAGATTTATATAAATTTTCAATTTGAATAAATAGTTAGAAAATCATTTTACAAAAAATAGAGTTTCAATTAAGTAAGCAACTTATTTTCTGTAAAACTGGCAATTTAATTAAGATCTTTTCTTTTGAAATAATTATTTTTATGTTGTTAAAGTTAAGAAGCTCGAGTAATTAGTTGACTTAATAATCTATCTCATATCTCTTTGAAACTCTCTTTAAGGGACTTTATTTAGTCCATATTTGGACCATCAGATAACCTTTAACCTAAAATTTTGGCCCAAATTCTTTAAACCCATTACACATTAAGAGACCCAAGACCCAATTCGTGATTTGAAAACATCAGAGTCCCACATAGTTTTCCCCTTTATTTCGACCTAAAGTTTGTCCTATATAAACCACTCTTATTGTTCAGGGGACGAGTTTTTGGAGGCGAGAAAAAGAACACACCTCTATGTTTTTTGCAGCCCTTATGTTTGTCACTAAAAATTTTTGATTCGCGACTTTTTGAGTCGGATTGTTGTTGGAATTTGTCACATCCAGGCTCGAGTTCCAATCGCTGCCCAGAACCAAGTAACACTCGTATTCCTTCCTCATTTGAAATAAAGTGTTGGGTTTAGTTTTTTTTTTGCGATTATGTATACCTATATTAGTTAACTAAATAAAGGAGTTTATATTTAACTTCGTTGTTTAGCACTCTTTGTTAATTTTAGGTCTTGTCTCTTGTTTTGATCTCAATGCACAATAATGGAGGTTTATTTTCGCTTAACATTTTGTGAATTAGGTTGTGTTTAACTAATTACATCAAGCTGTGTTGTTTAGTCTTTTCATTAGTTTCTTTCTTTTAAAGATCGTTGTTGATAATCAGTTTTTAAATTAGTTTAAAATCCTTGATAGTATCTAGAATTAAGTACATTATTCAAATTGTGATCTTGACTACTAGCCCGATATCTCTTCCATGATTTTACCTTGATTTAATTATCTTATCCTTCTTGATTTACTTTAGAGATTTTCATTGTGTATCTTCCTTTAATTTGTGCAAGCTGTGAAATATTTTCATTGTGTGTCTTCCTTAAATTCTTGCAAGCTGTGAAATTTGATCTGATTGATCAAATATTCACTTTCTGTTCTTTACTAGATTTGCTCATGATTCACTTGATTCCTGCAATCATCAGGATTGAGAGTCTATGCTTTAGTGATGTATCTCGTTCCTTTCCCACATCAAGTGACTAGTCAGTATATGCATTTGTCATTATTAAAATATTCGATTGTGAGGTTAACACAATGTTGTGCGCACCTCTTTATTAGATTTGGTATATGAGCTATATCATTTTCATTTCCTCTCTTTTATGGCTTTTCTTAGTTGTGACGTCTCAATTTCCGCTTTGCTTTTTTGGGTCTTTCTACTACTGTGTTGTTTCTCCTGGCAAATTGTTTTTTCTTTTTACACTTTGCATTGTGTTGTTTTTGCTTATTAAAATCAGTTATTCTGTCATCAGCATTTGTTGAATTTCTCATAAATATCATCCTAAGACTCCACAAGATGAAAAGAAAAAAACTAGGACTCTACAGGATATTTTCAATTTTAACCATTTGAATTACTTAGTAACCCTTATTGACATGTCATTAAGATGTTTCCTCAATAGCTTGACGTAAAAGGTAGAAATGTTTCTAATATTCATAGCTTTTTAGTGGTGCAGTGTGAAGCAAGGGTATTCAATAATCACTGAAGAAATGTCTGTTTGAACAGATATAAGAAATATTGGAACTGCAGCGTGGAGTGATACCTTAGTAATCATGTGGATATAAGAGAAGAATAAAGCTAGAATTATACTGAAACACTTCCCAAAATATCTGTATGAATGCAATAATAGTACCAAACAAGTGCCATAATAAGTGAGATAATTCTCGGAAAAGTTCCCTCTTCTCAAAAAAAGGAAAACAAAGTCAAATAACTTATTGCCTTTGTTTTCCATTTCAAGAAGAGTGAACTTTCTAGGATTTAATCCCTTTATTGTGGCACTCATTTGATATTACATACACTTCATGTCAACATGTATTATGAAAAGTATTCCGTTACAATTGTACATTTTATTCCTCTCTCAAATGCAAATCAATCAGCAAGTGGACAAAGAAGTTTTTAGAATCTAACTACAAGGGGACTATGAGAAGGTATTCCATTCCTCTCACTAAGGTATTCCATTTATACGTGGTATTGCAGGAAGAAAAATGTCTTTAACGCCATTAGTCTAAAGGATCTCTCTCAATGCTTTCTTTTCACATTAACTTTCCATGCTTCTTCTCGAATTGTTCTTGCAATTTTCAAGTATATGTTGGTTAATTCTTATGATTTGCATTCAATTTTCTATTACCCTTTAGGGTTTGAAACGATATATATAGTTTGCATTTATTGTTTGAGGTATTTAAAGCTTTTGATTAAGGTTTCTATTTTGTGGATGATTATCAAAATTTTGATCTTTGATTGGGTTTGCGAATGCAGTGACCAAAGGGGTCAAATAAGATAGTTGTTTTTTTCCATTTCATTGTGAAACTCGATTCTGGTTTCCGATGTTAAAGTGGACTGACTTAAAATTTTAAAATCAATATTTTCTTTTATATTTTATTAGTTTTATATGTGAATATGCAAATCAATCTGCTAACACACCATTAAAATCAAATAAGGGGATAGTACTGAGAAGATGATATACCTAAAATATTAATTTATTACTTTGTTGGCATATCATGTTAAGGCGATTCTAAATCTTTTACGGAGAGTCTTTTAGTTGGGTTGATATATGAGTTCATTTTTTTCATTTTTATTTCATTGTATTTGTTCTTGCTGATGATTTTGACCTTTGTTCTTTTGTCTTAAAATTATTTAAGAGCTCTATTTCTTAATGGGCAAATTAAGTAAAGTAGTTTTACAATAAAAGAATATGTAGAAGGGAGTTCGATTTTATTTAGGCCTTATGTTTAATTAGTGTCAATATATGTCACGGTGATGATACCAACATATGGCTCATAAGAAAGAAACCTACAAAATTGACTCACTAAAAAGGGATCTTCTGGTCATAAGAAGAAAACTTAAATGAAAATTCGTATTAAATGAGATAAAAAGGGACGGAATTACTTTCACGGTCTTTTTCAAATATATTCTTGAAGCCTTTGCCTCTTGTAATTTTTTCGTTTATTCTTATATGTTTTAATATGTTGTTAATTTGCACTAAAAACAGTGATTTATTTCTTAAAAAGAAACAATATGATAGGTAACTGCGTAATAAATTTACTACTACACATTATTAATTAAACCAACTGAATGTTTTATACTAGGTAGCTTTTATCTCTCGAATTAGATAATAATGAAACTTAGTACAATTCACGACTCAACACTAATATTAATAAGAGGAATCTGAGGAACATCCCGTCAATGAGATTTGACAGGAAATGTATTACATCTTTTCGAATACTTGTCTCTAAATAACTGTTGTTGTTGCTTTGCTTACAAAAAAAATCATGGCTTCTCAATTCATCTTTACATTTTTGGTCTTACTAGTACAGCATTGTTTTGGTTTTGGTTTTTTACACTTTGCATTGTGTGGTTTAGAAATCAATCCAATCGAATTAACGTTGTTGGAAAGGGGCCTAAAAGATTAATAGGCAGTCAACTACTACTTGCCTTCTTTCTAACACACATTGTTTCAAACGCAGTGGAACAATATCTCAAATATATCATGATCTTACTATTCCGGTGTCTTCATCAGCTTCGATGTAAGGTTAGGACATCAAGACATCTCTATTATTTTGCGACTACCTCATTAAATATGTTTGACAAAAATGTTATTCATTCTTTTTGTTTTTGGTAAACAAAGGATTTTCATTAATCAAAGTGAAGAATCATTGGAGAGACTAGTCTAAAGTTAATTAAGTTGATACTCACATGCTATCCTCTTTCTTGTTATTTGTATAGAAAATTTGTTGATCTTATAAGACTAGACAATGGGAATCAGATAGCAATCCTTGTATAGAAAATTGTTTTAGATTAGGAGTCCTTAACTATGACAAACTTGGAGTCCTACTCTCCAAGAAATTCATGTATACATACATACATACATATATATATATATATAATATACAAAAATTGTATCAAAA
>NC_028645.1:68304511-68362771 GCF_001406875.1 Solanum pennellii
ATATATATATATATAGAAAATTGTTTTAGATTAGGAGTCCTTAACTATGACAAACTTGGAGTCCTACTCGACAAGAAACTCATGTATACATACATACATACATACATATATATATACATACATACATACATATGACAAACTTGGAGTCCTACTCTACAACAAACTCATGTATACATATATACATATACATATATATATATATTAACCATTCAGTTAATAAAAAGTAGAGAGATTTAGACAGATCTTATAAAAAATTCACTATTTCAACTTGTTATAGAATCTATCAATCGGATACAATGATAGCAAAATTTGTTCTTCTGTTGCTTATTTGATATTTTGTTCCCAAGTTATTACAGAGGTCATTATTAATTTGTAAGAAAGTCTATGCCCTATGGTTAAATTGTTTTGTTGGTTCTCAAGTAATGTTTTGGTTAATATGTTATGATGCATGAATAGTAGTTTGCTAGTGATTTGGTTCATTTGAAAGAGGCTTGTATGATCGGAGTGAAACACAGCTTATTTTTTAGGCTGGTTCCACGACACAACTGTCATATGATGATATATTTGGATAAATATGGCAGAAGGTGTGAAGAAAGGTAAAATTTACGGACTTGGGAGTACAACCTTCCTCAACTCATTCATTGCCATTTTTGTTTGGTGTTTCTATTTCTCACTCTTCAGAAGAAATTTATTTAGTATCTTTGAATATTTTCTATGTGATTTATACTTGTTTTTAACTATTTACTTCCGTTTTGAATAACAATTGAATACTTATTACACTTACTTCAGGTGATGCTTGAACTTTTAAACTTAGTTATATTGAATTGAAATTTGAATGATTAGGAATGTATTTGATGTTTGATTTTATTTTTCAATTTTCACGAATGGATTGTCGTATAATTTAACAGGTGGTGTATAAGATAAACAATTTTTCTATATAAAAATGCAATTTTTTTACCACAATAATCAGCAAAATGACCTAACTTCTTCAAAAAATCAATATTTTCTACTACAACAACCAGAGAGTACCTAATTAGTTATTTAATAAATTATTTATATATATTCTGACCATAATACTCGGAAAAATACTTAAATGATTATAAATATGTTATATATGCCGACTTATTTTTGTCGGAAGATATATTAATTCGAATATTTAATTACTTAAATACTACGACAACTATAGTCAGGATTTTTTTAATTAATAAATAATTATTTAAATATTTTTGCGGCTACTGTAGTCGGTCATTTAGATAGTTTAATGGTCAAGACTAGTTTTATATTTTCCGACTATCGTAATCGCCAAAGTCCGAATACTATAGTTGGTAAATATTTTACGACGTTCAATATGCTGACTACCCAAAAATAATCAGAAAGTCATCGAAAAACTCCATTTTTTTCTTCTACATTTTAGCTATTTTTGCTGTCGGCAAACGATGAATTTATAGTAGTTCGACGAAGCATAAAATTTATTCGAACATAATATGTCTCTTCAGACATTACTAATATCTTGTCTTTTCTCACTGTCATGATAATTTTCAGTGTCACCTTTTTCACTACATGGAGAATTATTTTGACTATTCAGGGAAAGACTCCGGCCACTAGTTGAATTTTTGTGTGCAACCAGCGTCCAATTTTTAGTTACATTCTTGGTTTCAATTTGCAAAACACGCTGCCCAGAATTTTCATCATCTTCAACATCAGATGTCTCCATTAGTTTGTGTCCTGACTCCATTAATATTTGGCCTGAACCAACTCGCGGCGCATCAACCCCAACTCTTTATGTTTTCCCTCTATATTCAGTAGTTGCTTGGACACCAATATTACTTGTAACAACATCTATTGAGCGTGTATGACTTTGCTCAGAAGTGGCAACAACCAATTTTTGATCAACCTTTTTATTCATTTAATATTTCTCTTGCATCACCTTGATACTTGTCACTTTTGATAGTACCTTTTGAAGAAACTTCAATTGTATCATCAATTTATTTTTTATTTTAATTTCTTTTCCATATCAAACGACAATTATCTTTTTCATGATCTTGGTGCTTAAAATAATTAGAATACAAAGGAAGATTATCATATACAATCTCCTGAAAAACGTCATTCAACTTACCAGATTTTCCAGCCTCAAACTTCAATCATATAAGATTTGGAAGATTTTCCATTAGATCAAGTATAACCTTGAGCCTAGTTGTGCCGGGTCTTGGCTTGATTTGAGTAGATTTATCTATAGCTATTGAATTTCCATCTGCCGATGCTATAGACAACACATACTTCTTTGCAAACAAATCTGGAGAGATAAGTTCGATAAAAAGAATCAAAACCACAACTAACGTCGTTTACTCCTTGGGATTATATCCAATGGACCATGGAAAACCCTTCATTGGTTCTCCTATCCATGGAAAAACTCTCTACAATGGACACCTTCGAGTTTTTAGTATTCACCATCCACCTCTCTTTATACATATAACCCAAACCAAAGCATATCGACTTTTCTTCTCAAATCTAGCTTACGAGATTATATTAGATATGCAATTATTGTTGGATTAACTTCGCATATAAATGTGAGAAATCAAAGGAAAGGTATGGCAGTTTCAACCAGTCATTATTTTATAATATTATAATATTTGTGTTATTCTTCACATATGATGATATATCAATAATTTATATAGTTGATTCACAAATCACACAGTCATAAATTGTTTTTTTGAAATAGCACAAGTAATATTATTATACGAGTAACTATTAAATGTTGATAAAGAAGAAGAGTGATTCTAGCATTTAAGGGTGTAATCTAGTGATCAATCAAATGAATTCTATCATAATGGTTTAATAAAATAAAATAAAAATATACTCCACCTCATCTAACTCTCTGCTCGTAACTTATTTTATTTTATTTTTATATTTTTCTTTAAATATGTAAATATATTTTTAGAATTTTTTTAATACTTACATATAGATCATAAAAGAAATAAAAATGTTATTTAAAAGTTTTGCTGCAAGTAAAAGTAACTTTTTTAAAAACGCACAACATGTGTACACTATTTCTTGTTTTTCAGCAAATAATTCGTCCTCAACTAGATCACCTGTCGTTGACTACTTTTTTTTCTTTCTACTCTCTTCTAGGTCTTTCATATACACTATTTCTTGTTTTCAAAAAATCACATGTCCTCGACTAAATCACCTGTCGTTGACTACTTATTTTTTCTTTCTACTCTCTTCTAGGTCTTTCCATTTCTCCATTCTCATTCTTCCATGTTCCAGAGTAATCTTCACTCTGTTGCAATTCTGACCCCCAAATTTTCCTGAAGAACATGTACATTTTATATGTTCCTTTGCATATTAGAGCAGTTGCGTTTTGTAAAGCAAATAAAATAATGACACAATATATTATCGCGAAAAACCCCAACTCATAAAGGGTAAAAAACACGAGCTACACCTCTGTAGGATTTCACTCCACTTCATAAACTCCGAGCCTCAACAAAAGATTACAAACCTATGTAACCTAATGAATTATACACTTTAATTCATAGGTAAGAAATTATAAACTGTAATTCCTAGCTACCAAAGACAAAAACCCCCATGTTTAAGTCTTCTAACATCCATCAAGTTTCTCAAACTTGTTAGACGAATCCTACACACGAATTTGATTGTAATCAAAACTCTTAAATAAAATCTTACAACTTTTTCCTCACAATCTCGCAACACTCCCCAATATCAGAACTCTCTCAAACTCTTAATCGTGTTTAATCTTCTCTCTATGTAAGTGCACAAAATTCTTCAATGAACTATTGAGGTATTTATAGACTTTCAAACTCTCCTAAGTTTTTTTCAATACAACTTGTCTTCGCCGCTTTAAAGAAATTTCTTTAAATAGAACTTGACTCGAACTCCTTCTCACGTTAGGATTCCTCCTTGCGTTCATCTTTGAAAGGAAATACTTCCACAGTTTACCTTAAATGAATAAGAAACTTTATTAATCACTAACGAAACTTTATTAATCACTAACTCCTTCTTCTACTTGGTTTCGACTTCCTTTTCTACTTCAAATTTGGAAGTTAATGTGGCAAGTTTCTACTTTTCTACTTCTTTCAGGCTTTTGTCTCCTTCTTTACTTTTTCTTCCTAGTTTTTCTAGTTTTCCTCTTTGATTACGAAAACTATTTTGCCTGCGTACTCCTTTATAAATGGAAACTTTATGTAATTGTTGCTTGTCGAAAAATCAATACTTCCATAGCTTTATAACTTTTAATTCGCGTGGTTGACGGTTCTCTTAATCCCAGTCAGATTCGGTCTGAAAAGCACATGTTGGCGCAACCGGTTCCTTTCATCTATTCCTCTATTTGTGAATTATCAAAATCTTTCTCATTCTAACACACTCAAATTTAGAGGGGGCGAGGAAGTATTCGGAAAGGACCGATTCTTTAGATGTGGTGTGTAACTTTAATTATCACTCTAATTAATTTTCGAAATTTCTTTCTCAAAATGTTGCTGCAATTTTCCGACATATATATGTTGGTTAATTGTTTTGATTTGCATTCAATTTTTTCTTTTACCATTTTAGGCATATAAAACTTTTGATTAAGATTTATATATAGAGATGTGGATGATTTTCAAAGTTTTGATCTTTGATTGAATTTGTCAATTGCAGTGACAAAAGGGGTAAAAAGAAGATAGTTGATTTTTTTTCCTTTTTTTTTGTGAAAGTCGCTCTCGATTTCTGATGTTGAAGTGGAATGATTAAAATTTCCAAAATGAATATTTTTTTTGTTTTTTATTTTATCATTTTATGTGTGAATATATGTAAATCAATCTGCTACAACTAAAATCAAATAAGGGGGTAACACTAAGAAGATGATATACCTACAACATTAAATTTATTAGTTTATTGTCGTATCATGTTAAGACAATTCTAAATATTGTACCAGTAGTCTATTTGTTAGGTGGATATATGAGTTCATTTTGTCATTTTGATTTCCTAAAATTATTGAAGAGCTTGATTTCTTAATGGGTAAATTAAGAATAGTAGAAGGAAACTATTAGAAAGTTCAATTTATTTAGCCTTTCTATTGAAGTAGCGTCAACATATGTTATAGTGATGATACCTTTTCACACCCAATTTTGATGCTCCAAGACTCGATTAATTTTTAAGCTTCATAAATATTGACCAATTGGAAACAATTGTTTTTGAAAATCAAATTCAAGATTATCTTCCAAACACTTTTTTGACATTTTTTCATATGGATTATATATCCTTATACTTAAAATATATAGATTTATATAATTTTTAATTTTGAACAAATAGTTAGAAAATCATTTTACCAAAAACAGAGTTTCAATTAAGTACACAACTTATTTTCTTTAAAACTAGCAATTTTATTAAGATCTTTACTTTTGAAATAATTATTTTCATGTTGGCAAAGTTAAGAAGCTCGAGTAATTAGTTGACTTTATAATCCATCTCATTTCCCTTTGAAACTCTCCTAAGGGACTTTTATTTAGTCCATATTTTGACCATCAAATAACCTTTAACCAAAAATTTTGGCCCAAATTCATTAAACCATTTCACATTAAGAGACCCAAGACCCAAGTCGGGATTTGAAAATTTCCAAAGTCCCACATCGTTTTCCCCTTTATATCGACCCAGAGTTTGTCCTATAAAAAACCCCTCACTCTTAATGTTTAGGGGAGGAGTTTTTGGAGGCGAGAAAAAGAACACCCCGCTAAGTTTTTGAGAGTTTTTATTTTTGTCGCTGAAATTTTTTTGATTCGCAACTATTTTGAGTCAAAGTGGTGTTAAAATTCGTCAAGTCCAAGCTCAAGTTCCATTTGCTGCATAGAACAAGCTAACTCTCGTATTCCTTCCTCATTGGATGTGAATTGTTGGGTTTAGTTTTTGTTTTAGCGATTATGAATACATATTTTGGTTAAGTAAATAAAGTTGTTTAGATTTAACTTCGTTGTTTAGAACTCTTTGTTAGTTTTAGATCTTGTATCTTGTTTTGATGTCAATGCTCAAGAATGGAGGTTTATTTTAGCTTAACATTTTGTGAATTAGGTGGTGTTTAACTAATTACATCAAGTTTTGTTGTTTAGTCTTTTCACTCGCTTTTTTCGTTTTAAAGATCGTTGTCGATAATTAGTGTTTAAATTTGTTCAAAATCCTTGATAGTATCCAGATTTAAGTATCGATATTTCTTCCTTGATTGTACCTTGATTTAATTATCATGTCCTTCTTGTTTAACTAGACAGATTTTTCTTGCATGTCTTCCTTTAATATGTGCAAGTTGTGTAATATTTTCCTTGCGTGTCTTCCTTTAATTCTTGCAAACTGTGAAATTTGATCTGACTGATCAAATATTCACTTTCCTTTCTTGATTAGATTTTCTCATGATTCACTTGATTCCTACAATCATCTGGATTGAGAGTCTTTGCTTTTGTGATGTATCTCGTTCTTTTCCTGCATCAGGTGACTATTCAGTATATGCATTTCTAATTATTAAAACATTCGATTATGAGTGTATCTCGTTCTTTTCCTGCATCAAGTGACTACTCAGTATATGCATTTCTAATTATTAAAATATCAGATTATGAGGTTAACACAATGTTGTGCGCACCTCGTTATGAGATTTGGTATATGTGTTGTTACATTCTCTTTTCCTCTCTTTTATGGCTTTTCTTAGTTATGACGTCTCAATTTCCGCTTTGTTTTTTGGGTCTTTCTACTACTGTGTTGTTTTTGCTTATTAAAATAAGTTATCAGCATTTGTTGAGTTTCTCATAGATATCATCCTCAGACTCCACAAGAAGGAAAAAAAAGTAGGACTCCACATGACATTTTCAATTTTAATCTTTTGAATTCCTTAGTAACCCTAATTGATATGTCATTAAGATGTATCCTTAATAGCTTGCTGTAAAATGTAAAATATTTCCTTATATTCATAGATTTTAATGGTGGAGTGTAAAGCAAGGGTGATCAATAATCCCTGAAGAAGTGTGTGATTGATAAGATATAAGAAATATTGAATTGCAGCGTTGAGTGATACCTTAGCAATCATCTGCATCAGTGAGACGAATAAACTCTAAAATAATATTAATACACATCTCAAAGTATCTGTATGAATGCAGTGATAGTACCAAAAGAGTGCCATAATAGGGGAGATAATTCCTAGAAAAGTTCTCGCTTCTGGAAAAAAGGAAAAGAAAGTCAAATAACTCATTTCCTTTGTTTTCATTTTCTTGAAGAGGGAACTTTTCCAGGATTTGACCCCTTATTGTGGCACTCATTTGATATTATATACACTTCATGCCTACACGTATTTTGAAAAGTATTCCATTACAATTGTAGATTTTAATACTCTCTCAAATGCAAATCAATCGGGAAGTGGACAAAAGAAGTTTTTAGAATCTAACTATGAGAGGGCTATGAAAATGTATTCAATTCCTCTAAATCTTTATTCTCATGCTATGAATTTCAGACAAATTTGATAAACACGTTTAATGTACACTAATTTGCAGGTGAATTTTTTTTCCTGAAAGCCCCCACCCATTTGTACGTGGTATTACAGGCAACAAAAATGCTTCAACGCCATTAGTGTAAAGGATCTCTCCCAATGCTTTATTCACATTAACTTTACAAGATTTTTCTCGAATTGTTCCTAGTAATTTTCAGGTATACCTTGGTTAATTATTATGATTTGCATTCAATTTTTTTACCCTTTTGGGTTTGAAACGATATCTATTTTGCGTTATTGTTTGAGGTAGTTAAAGATTTTGATTAAGGTTTACATTTTGTGGGTAATTTTCAAAATTTTGATCTTTGATTGGGTTTGCGAATACAGTGCCCAAAGGGTCAAAGAAGATAGTTGTTTTTCCCATCTCTTAGTGAAACTCGATTCAGGTTTCCGATGTTAAAGTGGATTGACTTAAATTTCTAAAATCATTATTTTCTTTTATTTTTTAGTCTGAAACAAAAGGTAGGAATAAAATGTCATGTCCGACAAAATTTCGAATTCAAATGATTTTTTAATATCACTATCATCTTCATAAAAAAATCTAAGAAACATAACAAGAAGTTGACTCTCAGATTTTGAGGATCCCCTAAGAGAGATAAATAACAAATAATTAAGGAAAAAAGGAGTCAAAACAATACAAACTTACATTTCGAGATATTCCAAATATAGGAAACTTCTTATCAAGCAAAGAGCATATGAAAGTTTATATGATTATACCAACAAAATATCGGGTAGATAAAATCGTTTGACATTGTTAGGATTAAAGGGAAACCTTGTTGGTTCTTCATATTCTTCTTCAAAGTTGAAGAAGAATATGAAGCACCATCAAAGCTTCTATTTAATCCTGATAGTATCAAATTATTTTACCTACCTAACATTTTGTTGGTGAAATCAGATAAGCGTTCGTGTGTTCTTTCCTTGATAAGAATTATCCCAAACTTGAAATATTTTTATATGAATGTATGTAGTGCTTTAACTCTTTTTTTTCTTATATGGGTCATTTTTTGTACTTTTTTAGTTTCTCAATGATCTGAGAATTGACTTCGTGTTATGTTTTTTTAGGTTTTCGATGAAGATGGTATATAGTGATACTGAAGAATCACTTGAACTCGAATGTTTATCTGACACGACATTTATTCACCTCGAGGAAGGTTAATCAAGAAAAATTTATATGAAGAATGTCTAAGATGCAATTTATCAACCTTTTAATAGCCAACTCCTCGGTGTTGGAGAGAATGCTAATAGATCGATAGTTTCTTGATCAAGAACAGCGTAACACAAGATAATCATTTTTCATTGAAATCTCAAATCTTTTCGTGTTCATCACCTAAAGCAAAAATTGTGTATATAGATTTAAGATGATATCAATGTTTTGCTTAGAAGTTTAACCTCAAACGGAAGAAAGAGATGTTGATTTAGTATTATCAAAAGTGACTCTATGCAACTACCGAGATGGGTAAAATGGTTGTTTAGTAAAAGTTTCTAAAAATGACCTTTCAGGTCATTACATTATCAACCACTAAAACCATATTCGTCCTCGAACATATGGAAGAAGAAAGAAGAATAGAAACCGTTATCAAAGCTTAATTATGACCTACAAGTCAGTGTTCGTCTTTCCAAGTAAGCTCTTCCTTAAGACCATTTCATCAAGATTAGCTACTAAAAACTGAACTTTCGAATAAAACTTTTATCAACCCACAAAATAACCATCGAACTCAATCTAAACTTAAACACTCTGGACTATAACATAATCACCATGATGATTTTTTTTTTTATTTTTTTTCAGATAACCACACTCAAATTCTGAACAATACCACCTACCACCAGAAGTGAAATTGAACTAACCACCACATACTCATAATGCACAAATCATGATATATTTTATTAAGATTCCCTTTCACAATACAATCTTTTCACGAGTTTAAGTTATAAAAATTTGACATTAGATATTGAGTACTCATTAAGGGAGAATCAAACTTATCTAACCCATAAAAGGAAATTATCAAGTATGAACAACATTTGAGACTAACCTTGCAGGTACTTAGACAAGCTCAGATGTATGAAAAATTCAGAAAGTGTGAATTCTGGCTTAGATCCATGACCTTTCTTGGTCATGTTGTGTTCGATCAGGGTGTGGAGGTGGACCCCAGGAAGACAGAGGCCGTTAAAAACTAGACAAGACCTTTTACTCCCACCGATATTTGTAGCTTTCTGGGATTAGCTGGTTACTACCGTAGGTTTGTGGAGGGTTTTTCTTCCGTTGCTGCCCCACTTACAGCTTTGACTATGAAGAAAGCCAAGTTCGAGTGGGCGGAGACTTGTGAGAAGAGTTTCCAGGAGCTCAAATATAGACTCACTTCAGCCCCAGTGCTTACGTTGCCTAAATGTGGTGAGAGTTACACTTTTCATTTTGATGAATCGAGGGTTGGTTTGGGTTGTATTCTTATGCAGGGTGGTAAGGTGATAGCCTATGCGTCCAGACAGATCAAGGTTCATGAGAAGAATTATCCCACTCATGACTTGGAGTTGGTAGCTGTTGTTTTTGCATTGAAGCTGTGGAGGCATTACTCTTATGGGGTGCATGTGGATGTGTTAACAGACCATAAGAGTCTCCAGTACGTGTTCACGCAGAGGGAGTTGAACCTACGTCAGCGGAGATGGTTGGAGCTGTTGAAGGGCTATGACATGAGTGTCAACTACCATCCAGGGAAGGCAAATGTTGTAGCTGATGCTTTGAGCAGGTTGAGTATGGGGAGTACAACCCACGTTGATAATGAGAAGAAGGAGTTAGTGAAGGATGTACACAGGCTGGCCAGACTGGGTGTGCGGTTGATTGACTCTACTAGTGGGGGTCTTTCAGTTCATCCTAGTTCTGAATCATTCTTTGTAGCTGAAGTCAAGTAGGGTCAACATCTTGATCTTGTGTTGATGGAGTTGAAGGACTTAGTGTTGGTAAAGATGAATGAGTTCTTTACTCTAGGAGGTGATGGCATACTTAAGTTCCACCAAGATGTATCATGACCTCAAGCAGATCTATTAGTGGGATGGCATGAATAAGGACATTGCTGACTGTCTATAGTACTTATGTTATGATATGACTGGCATTGTGCTAGATAATTAGAAGTGTCATTTGGGGACGAATGTTCCTAAGGAGGGGATAATGTAACATCCCGAAAATGACAATGCGAATTAATGCCTAAACGTACCTAGAATGCATAGATTAGACCGTGTTCACACGGATTATTGCGCATGGAACCAGACCTCAACCAATGCACCAGCCAAGCAAACCAACTTGGTGAGTTAGTTGAGCTAGTCAAGGTTGGGTCCAGCCATGTAGGGCACCCGAATATTAAGATTCACCCAGATGAGTCTTAATCGGACTTGAAAGGGGTAATCTTAGGTTTTGGAGGGCCTAGGGGTAAAATGGTCTTTTACAGTCTAAGGTTAGTATCATAATTACCCTAAGGAATTAATTAATTAATTAATGTATTTTAGTGGACGATTCGGGTTGGGTCGAGCCAGATTGACCCATTCACGAGAGGAGCTTCACCAAGGTTCGATCCTTGGGGGAAGCAATATTAAATCGAATTAATTGATATTTCACTGTCTGATTTAAGTAAGGGCAGGTTAGTCATCTCATTTAAGCCTTAGAAAATCATATTTTTAATTTAAATAACAAGGAGTCCTAGTTTGACTAAGTCCTCACCTAAAACTCCTACTCCTAAACTTATTCTCACGTGTCTCCACTCTCATTCTCATGTTATTTATCAGTAAAAAAAAAGAAAATAATAGTTCATCACTCTTGAAGAACATGAACTCTAAAGCTTAAAAGAAAAACTAGTCTAATAAAAATGAAAAGCAAAAGCAAATTTCTCGATGGGTTCTGCTTGAAGTTTCGGTGATGAGCATTGATTTCGTGGGAGTTGGCAGTACATTGGATAGGTTTTGAAACAGTTTTGAACGACAGAAAAGGTATGGGTTTCTTCCTCTTGGTCCCTTTCCCAAGAGACCCCTAGGATTCAGTCGAAATGTAATTCGAAAACTATGAATGTTTCCTAGCTGCATGTTCCTGTCACTAGCTCCCATCGATTGTTGTAGGTTGGGTATGTTTGCTGGTAGAATTTAGGGATTAATGTGTTTTTGTGATGATTATTTTCATGTATGTATGTTCGGATTTGTGTGATTATTAATTTTGTTTTTCCTAAACTATGTGATAAGTGAGGGTACAAAGGGGTGCTTCCGTGGTTCTTGATCACGGGTTGGAGCATGAAAATGGCATGTTAAATCCCTGTGTTTTTGTATAAAATAACTTGGTAATAATGTACGAAATTTCCAACAAATTGCCATAAAAATCTAACATACAAAGGTTGAGAAAAATGGACTGAAAGTATGACCAAATTTCCAGAAATCTGGAAATTTGGTCTCGGCATAGGCAACATTAAGGATTTGGGTTTTCCAAAAAAAAAGTTAAAATGTATGAGGACATCAGGGACTGAACCCGAGATCTCACCATACGTGAGCTGCTGAAAATTCAATAATAAAAATGAGGTAAGAAGAACTCAAAATGGGGTAAGGCTCAAGTGAAGAAATGAACGAGGGAAAAACAAATAAAATGAGGTGTGTGGGTATCGAACCCAAAACCTCCTGGATAGGTGCGGAAATTAGGAGAATAATTAGAGAAAAGTAAAATGAGGTTGTGGGGGATCGATCCCACAGCCTCTCGGCCTCAAACTAAAAAGGAAGGAAAGAAAATAAATAAAAGAAAAAAAGAAGTGTAGGCATTAGGGCTCGACCTCGGGTCCCCAAGCCGAAATTTTAAATCAAAATTAATATAAGACTAAGTGTTGCTCAAGGGATTTGAAATCGGGTTCCCTTGCCATATCTCGTACTGATACATAAGTCTTACATGAATAAATTATTAATGAATGCCGCCTATAGGAATCGAACTCGAGACCTTGGCATACTTACAAGATGCATAAGTCTGCTACCACATAATCTTAGGTAAGTATAAGTCACTTAGAAGAATTATGAACGAAGCCTGATGGTTTGCACGTATGGGTTCGTCAGTCCAGCCTACGTTTAAAAATAAGTGAACCGAAGATGTATGTGATGAAATGATGTGACCCTAGGAGGGTTAAGTAAGAGTGTGAAACACACTAAAAGTCCAAGTGCATTGACATATGACAAAATGAACATTCACATAATGGGGTGAGTAATTATGAAGATCTAATATGCTAAAGTTAATGAATGTGGAGACAACATAATAAGAGGCTTATATAAAAGATGAGATCAGTCTCAAATGAGCCTAATAAGTGTTACGAGAAACCGTACTCACCTATGAGAGTGTAAAATTAATAAAGATACCAGTCTCTAAGAAACACTCTAATGAAAGTATTGAGATTAATGCACACTTAATACTACATATGAGATGAGAAATCATCTAATGAGCAATGATGCCCTCATGCTAGAATCCAGATTCTATGATGTGTGAGATGAATGTAATGGAACTTTATACATTGCACCGATAGGCTAGCTATGAGTTGCAATTCCTTCTTTTGGGAAGGTAGAGGTTCGTGTAAATCTCATGAGATGAGACTGTCCGTTTAGGTGGGTATGGATCTCCTTATATCTCCTATTCTTTGAACCTATCCAGCCAACATAAGGTTCTAACAGGGTTCATTTCCCTATATATTCTAGCATGTTTTGGTTTCACCTTGGCCAGTGATTCCACCTCTTTTTGGTGTGGGGTAGACACTGGATTTCACAAAGCTCACATGATCTATGTCGGTTAAAGTTAAAGTCCCCAAAGAAAGAATGAGGCCAACCTCATGTAATGCACACAATGAAATGAATGATACCAAAGGTGTTTGGATAGGATAATCAAGAGGTGAACTAGACTCAGGTAATGACACTAGGTCATTATTGTTCATTGCACAGTGAACCCGATGAGAGTCCTAAACAGCATCCTAGGTATATAAAAGAATGAAAAATGAAGTCTGTACGAATGAATGAAGTAGACTCTTAGTTTGCTAAAGAAGGCTCCCTAGTTGAGGTCCCATATGTTGAGCTCTCATTTGGGAAGTCCTAATGTTAAGTTCGTGATTACAAGGTTTCACAGCATATGAACGAAAGATATGTGATATGTGTATGTGCTAAATGAAATGTTTTATGTGTTGTATGCAATATGAAAAGAATGATGATGTATGTTACTCTCATAGCATTACTTTCCTAATCTGGTTTGGCAAGTCCAACTGACTTGGCTTTCAATAACTCAGATCGTTAGGAGAGAGTTCTTCTTAATTATGCATGTCCTTGGTGTGTACTTTCATACACCCATACTTAGTACAAGTGTGTACTAATTCCATACAATCCTTTACTTTTAGGTGCAGGTACAGGTGGACGCTAGAGCTTACGAGACTAAGTTGAAGTTATCCGGTCGTGGAGCACTCATCCGGACTTGGTAGGCGCTCATGCTTTCGAGGATGCTTATATCTTATATTCTAGCTTAGACGTAGGCATGAGCTAGTGGAGGATGTTCCACTAGTGTTTCTTTCCTACTTATTTTCAGACATTGTGTTGGTCCCATCTTGGAAACTTTATATTAATGCAGTTATGAACTATTTCCTTCATTTGAATATCTTATTATTATATGGTTGTTGTGAACTGATGTGATATAATGAAATTCTTACTATGATGTTTATGTATACTTCAAAGCAAACAAAAGTTTTAAATTTTTCCGCTAAAATTAAGCTATACGATGTAATGAGGACGTATGTAGGCTTGTCTGCGACTTCCGAGAGGTCATTGACGCCGGTTTCGGTTAGGGTCTAGACCCCAGTAGTGACAAGTACTCAAAAAAATACTTAAATGATTTAAATACGTAATATGTGCCGACTTATTCTTTTCGGAAGATATATTAAATCAAATATTTAATTAGTCACATACTACGACACCTGTAGTTGGGATTTTTTTTAATTAATAAACTAGTATTTAAATATTTTTGTAACTACTGTAGTCGGTCATTTAGATAGTCTAATGATTAGGAATAGTTTTATATTTTTCGACAACCGTAATCGGCAAAGTCTGAATACTGTAGTATGTAAATATTTTACGACGTTCAATATGCTGACTACCCAAAAATAGTTAGGAAGTCGTTGAAAAAACTCCATTTTCTACTACATTTTATCTATTTTTGCGGTCGGCAAATGATGAATTTCTAGTAGTTCGACGAAGAATAAAAGTTATTCGAACATAATATGTCTCTTCAGACATTACTAATATCTTGTCTCTTCTCACTGTCATGAAAATTTTCAGTGTCACCCTTTTCACTACATGGAGAATTATTTTGACTAGACGGGGAAAGACTTCGACTACTAGTTGAATTTTTGTGTGCAACTAGCGTCCAATTTTTAGTTATTGATTTCAATTTGAAATACATGCTGCCCAGAATTTTCAGCATCTTCAACATCAGATGTCTCCATTAGTTTGTGTCCTAACTCCATTAGTTTTTTGCCTGAACCAACTCGCGGCGCATCAACCCCAACTCTTGATGTTTTCCATGTATATTCGGTAGTTGTTTGGACAATAATATTACTCGTAACAATATCTATTGAGTGTGTTTGACTTCTCTCTGAAGTGTCAACAACCAATTGTTGATCAACCTTTTTTTTCATTTAGTATTTCTCTCGCATCACCTTGATACTTTTCACTATTGATAGTACCTTTTGAAGAAACTTCAATTGTATCATCAATTTGTTTTTTATTTTAATTTCTTATCCAGATCCAATGACAATTATATTTTCCATGATCTTGGTGCTTAAAATAATTAAAATACAAAGGTAGATTATCATATACAATCTCCTGAAAAACCTCATTCAACTTACCAGATTTTCCATCCTCAAACTGCAAATTATATGATTTGAATGATTTTCCATTAGATCAAATATAACCTTGACCCTAGTTGTGCCGGGTCATGGCTTGATTTGAGTAGCTTTATCTATAGCTATTGGATTTCTATCTGCCTATGCTATAGACTACAAAGACTTCTTTGCAAACAAACTGGTGAGATAAGTTCGATAAAAAGAATCAAAACCACAATTAAGTCATTTTATCCTTAGGATTCTATCCAATGGACCATGGAAAACCCTACATTGGTTCTACTGTCCATGGAAAAACTCTCTACAATGGACACCTTCGAGTTTTTCGTATTCACCATCCACCTCTCTCGATACATATAACACAAACGCAAACATATCGACTTTTCTTCTAAAATCAAGCTTACGAGATTATTTTAGATATGCAATTATTATTGGATTAACTTCCTCTTCTACTTCGAATTTGGAGGTTCATGTGGCAAGTTACTACTTTTCTACTTGTTTCAGGCTTTTGTCTCCTTCTTTACTTTTGCTTCCTAGTTTTCCTATTTGATTATGAAAACTATTTTGCCTGCGTACTCCGTTATAAATGGAAACTTTATGTAATGGTTGATTGTCGAAAAACAAATACTTCCATAGCTTTATAACTTTTAATTCGCGTGGTTGACGTTTCTCCTAATTCCAGTCAGATTCGGTCTGAAAAGCACATGTTGGCGCAACCGGTTCCTTTCATCTATTCCTCTATTTTTCAGTTATCAATATCTTCCTCGTTCTAACACTCTCATATTTAGATTAGGCGAGGAATTATTCGGAAAGGACCAATTATTTGGCTGTGTTGTGTAACTTTAATTATCACTCTAACTTTCAAAGCTTTTTCTCCAATTGTTGTTGCAATTTTCGGGCATATATATGTTGATTAATTGTTTCGATTTGCATTCAGTTTTTTCTTTTACCCTTTTCGGTATATAAAACTTTTGATTAAGATTTATATATAGAGATGTGGATGATTTTCAAACTTTTGATCTTTGATTGAATTTGTGAATTGCAGTGACAAAAGGGGTAAAAAGAAGATAGTTAATTTTTTTCCCTTTCTTTTTTTTAATCTGGTTCTCGATTTCTAATGTTGAAGCGTACTGATTAAAATTTCTAAAATCAATATTTTTTTATTTTTGTTCATTCATTTTATGTGCGGATATATGTAAATCAATCTGCTACAACTAAAATCAAATAAGGAGGTAATACTAAGAAGATGATATGCCTAAAACATTAATTTTATTACTTTATTTCATATCATGTTAAGACAATTCTAAATCTTGTACTAGTAGTCTATTTGTTAGGTGGATATATGATTTCATTTTCTCATTTTCATTTCCAAAAATTATTGAAGAACTTGATTTCTTATTAGGTAAATTAATAATAGTAGAAGGAAACTATTAGAGAGTTCGATTTATTAGGCTTTCTATGAAGTAGCGGTCAATATATGTTATAGTGATGATACCAGTTTACACCCAATTTTGATGCTCCACGATTCGATTACTTTTTAAGCTTCATAAATATTGAACAATTGGAAATAATTGTTTTATAAAATCAAAAATACTTTCAAGATTATCTTCGATTTGCCATTTTTTCATATGGATTATATATCCTTATACTTAAAATGCATAGATTTATATAATTTTTCAATTTGAATAAATAGTTAGAAAATCATTTTACCAAAAACAGAGTTTCAATTAAGAACACAACTTATTTTCTTTAAAACTAGCAATTTTATAATGATCTTTCCTTTTTAAATAATTATTTTCATGCTGGCAAAGTTAAGAAGCTCGAGTAATTAGTTGAATTTATAATCCATCTCATTTCCCTTTGAAACTCTCTTAAGGGACTTTTATTTAGTTCATATTTGGACCATCAGATAACCTTTAACCCAAAATTTTTGCCAAAATTCATTAAACCCATCTCACGTTAAGAGATCCAAGACCTAATTCGGAATTTGAAAATTTCCAGAGTCCCACATCGTTTTTCCCTTTATTTCAACCCAGAGATTGTCCTACAAAAAACCCCTCACTCATACTGTTCAGCGGAGGAGTTTTTGGAGGCGAGAAAAAGAACACCCCGCTGTGTTTATGGGAGTTCTTATTTTCGTCGCTGAAATTTGGTCGATTCGCGACTATTTTGAGTCAGAGTGGTGTTCGAATTCGTCAAGTCCAGGCTCGAGTTCCAGTTGCTGCACAGAACAAGGTAACACTCATATTACTTCCTCATTTGATGTGAAGTGTTGGGTTTAGTTTTTGTTTTAGAGATTATGAATACATATTTTAGTTAACTAAATAAAGGTGTTTAGATTTAACTTCATTGTTTAGCACCCTTCGTTAGTTTTAGATCTTGTCTCTTGTTTTGATCTCAATGCTCAAGAATGGAGGTTTATTTTAGCTTAAGATTTTGTGAATTATGTGGTGTTTAACTAATTACATCAAGTTTTGTTGTTTAGTCTTTCAATCGCATTTTTCGTTTTAAAGATTGTTGTCGATAATCAGTGTTTAAATTTGTTCGAAATGCTTGATAGTATCAAGATTTAAGTATCGATATTTCTTCCTTGATTGTACCTTGATTTAATTATCTTGTCCTTCTTGTTTAACTAGAGAGAGTTTCCTTGGGTCTTCCTTTAATATGTGCAAGTTGTGAAATATTTTCTTTGCGTCTCTTCCTTTAATTCTTGCAAACTGTGAAATTTGATCTAATTGATCAAATATTCACTTTCCTTTCTTGATTAGATTTGCTCATGATTCACTTGATTCCTACAATCATCTAGATTGAGAGTCTGTGCATTGGTGATGTATCTCGTCCCTTTAGGTATCAAGTGACTAGTCAGTATATGCATTTCTAATTATTAAAACATTCGATTATAAGGTTAACACAATGTTCTGCGCACCTCTTTATGAGATTTGGTATATGAGTTATTACATTGTCTTTTCCTCTGTTTTATGGCTTTTCTTAGTTATGACGTCTCAGTTTCCACTTTGTTTTTTGGGTCTTTCTACTACTGTGTTGTTTTTGCTTATTAAAATAAGTTATCAGCATTTGTTTAGTTTCTCATAGATATCATCCAAAGACTCCACAAGATGGAAAAAAAATGTAGGACTCTACAGGACATTTTCAATTTGAATCATTTGAATGCCTTAGTAACCCTAATTGATATGTCATTAAGATGTTTCCTTAATAGCTAGCCGTATAAGGTAAAAATATTTCCTTATGTTCATAGATTTTAAAGGTGTTGTGTGAAGCAAGGGTAATCAATAATCACAGAAGAAATGTGTGTTTGCATAGATATAAGAAATATTGGAATTGCAGTGTGGAGTGATACCTTAGCAATAATGTGCATCAGAGAGACGAAGAAACTCCAAAATAATATTGAAACATTTCAAAAAAATATCTGTATGAATGCAGTGATAGTACCAAAAGAGTGCCATAATAAGGGAGATAATTCCTTGAAAAGTTCCCTCTTTTGGAAAAAAGGAAAACAAAGTCAAATAACTCATTGCGTTTGTTTTCCTTTTCCTGAAGAAGAACTTTTCCATGATTTTACCCCTTATTGTGGCTTTCATTTGATATTATATACACTTCATGTCTACAGGTGTTTTGAAAAGTATTCCATTACCATTTTAGATTTTATTCCTCTCTCAAATGCAAATCAATCGGGAAGTGGACAAAGAAGTTTTTAGAATATAACTATGAGAGGTCTATGAGATGGTATTCCATTCCTCTCACTCTTTATTATCATGCTATGAATTTCGAACAAATTTAATAAACATATTTATGTACACTAATGTGCAGGTGCAATTTTTTTTCTGAAAGCCCCCACCCATTTGTACGTGGTATTACAGGCAGCAAAAATGCTTCGCAAATAGTCTAAAGGATCTCTCGCAATGATTTCTATTCACATCAACTTTCCAAGCTTCTTCTCGAATTGTTCCTGTAATTTTCAGGTATACGTTGGTTAATTGTTATGATTTGCATTCAATTTTCTTTTACCCTTTTGGGTTTGAAACGATATCTATTTTGCATTATTGTTTGAGGTAGTTAAAGCTTTTGATTAAGGTTTATATTTTGTGGATGATATTCAAAATTTTGAGCTTTGATTGGGTTTGCGAATACGGTGACCAAAGGGGTCAAAGAAGACAGTTGTTTTTTCCCATCTCTTTGTGAAACTCGATTCTGGTTTCCAATGTTAAAGTGGATTGACATAAATTTCTAAAATCATTATTTTCTTTTATTTTATAGTCTGAAACAAAAGGTAGGAATAAAATGTCATCTCCGACAAACTTTCGAATTCAAATGATCTTTTAGTATCACTATCATCTTCATAAAAAAATCAAAGAAACATAACAAGAAGTTGACTCTCATATTTTGAGGATCCCATAAGAGCGATAAATAACCAATAATTAAGGGGAAAAAGAGTCAAAACACTACAAAACTTACATTTCGAGATATTCCAAATATAGGAAACTTCTTATCAAGCAAAGAGCATATGAAAGTTTATACGATTGTACAACAAAATATCGGGTAGATAAAATTGTTTGACATTGTTAGGATTAATAGGAAACCTTGTTGGTGCTTCATATTCTTCTTCAAAGTTGAACAAGAATATGAAGCACCATCAAAGCTTCTATATAATCTTGATAGAATCAAATGATTTTATCTACCTAACATTTTGTTGGTGAAATCAGATAAGCATTCGTGTGTTCTTTCCTTGATAAGAAGCTTCCCAAACTTGAACATATTTTGATATGAATGTATGTAGTGCTTTAACTCTTTTCTTTTTTTCCTTATAGGGGTCGTTTTTCGTACTTTTTTGGTTTCTCAATGATCTGAGAGTTCACTTCATGTTATGTTTTTTGATGTTTTCGATGAAGATGGTACATAGTGATACTGAAGAATCACATAAACTCGAATGTTTATCAAACACGGCATTTGATCACCTCGAGGAAGGTTAAGCAAGAAACTTTTATATGAAAAATGTCTAAGATGCAGTTTATCAAGCTTTTAATACCAACTCCCTGGTGTTGGAGAGAATGCTAATAGATCGATAGTTTCTTGATTAAGAATTTCGTGACTGAAGATTATAATTTTTCGTTGAAATCTCCATTTTTTTGTGTGCATCAACTAAAGCAAAAATTGTGTCTATAGATTTATGATGATCTCAATCTTTTGACTAGAAGTTTAAAGTCAAACGGGAGAAAGAGATATTGATTTAGTATTATCAAAAGTGACTCTGTGCAACTACCAACATGGGTAAAATGGTAATTTAGTAAAAGTTTCCAAAATTGACCTTTCGCGTCATTACATTATCCACCACTAAAACCATGTTCCTCCTCGAACATATGGAAGAAGAACAAAGAATAGACAACGTTATTAAAGCTCAGTTATGACCTACCAGTTGGTTTTCGTCTTTCCAAGTGAGCTCTTCCTTAAGACCATTTTATCAAGATTAGCTACTATGGACTGAACTTTCAAATAAAACTTTTATCAACCCACAGAATAACCACTGAACTCAATCTAAACTGAAACACTCTGGACTATAACATAATCTCCATGATGATTTGTTTTTTTTTCCAGATAACCACAATCAAATTCTGAACAATACTACTTACCAAAAGAAGTGAAATTGAACTAACCACCACATACTCATAATGCACAAATCATGATAGATTTTATTAAGATTCCCTTTCACAATACAATCTTTTCACGAGTTTAAGTTATAAAAATTTGACTTTAGATATTGAGTACTCATTAAGGGAGAATCAAAATTATCTAACCCATAGAAGGAAATGATAAAGTAAACACCCAACAAGCGATACACTTAAAATGTAGAACCTCTAACAACACTTTTAGACAATTATAACTCTTCATAGCTCTTATATAAGTTGTCATAAGCAAGGTCGTGCGTTTAGAATCATTAGTATTATTTTACTTATTTACTTCCATTTTGAATAACAATTGAATACTTATTTGGCTTACTTCAGGTGATGCTTGAACTTTTAAACTTAGTTATATTGAATGGAAATTTGAATGATTAGAAATGTATTTGATGTTTGAATTTAGTTTTCAATTTTCACGAATGAATTGTAGTATAATTTAACAGGTGGTGTATGAAATAAACAATTTTTTATATGTAAAAATGCAATTTTTTTACCACAGTAATCAGTTAAATGACCTAACTTCTTCAAAAAATTAATATTGTCTAGTATAGCAACAAGAGAGTACCTAATTAGTTATTTATTAAATTATTTATATATTCTGACCACATTACTCGGAAAAATACTTAAACGATTATAAATAAGTTATATATGCCGACTGTAACACCCCGTATTCAAAAAAAACCAAAAAACAGCTTTTAAGAAAAATCTGCAGGTGCAGCCAATGGGGCCACGACGGACTATAGACTGACCCACGGTCCGTCCTGCACATCCTTCAATAGGGTCAGAAAACCTTAAAATCTTAGCCAATGAAAATTTGGTTAATGAAAATTTGGTTAATGGAAATTTGGTTAACTCATTCACCCACTCTCTGACAAGAGCCACAGATGACCATCACGGTCCGTATGTGGACCCATGGTCCGTAGGTCTGACCGAAGGTGGGAACTAGCAGATAGTTCAAGGGGAAATGCAGTTGGTTCAAATTCAAATAGTCATAAATCTTAGCACAAAATGAATTAGGTTTCCCATGACCTACCCACAGATAGATAATTGAATTATCTTTCTACATCCACCGACCTTGCTAAAATCAGACCTCCGAGTAAAAGGTTATGCCCATTTTAGTAAAGTCCTGTCGAACAGGCCCAACCTATGTACCCAACGACGGACTGTCGATCAAACGACGGACTATCTGTCTAGGCCGTCGTTTTGTCCAATCAACTCAGAGGTCTTTTGGTATTTTCCCACTTCGTTTAAACTCTAAGATACGTCGTTTTGACCCTAAATTATCATATTTTGGTCACTTTAAGCCTAGAAACATAAGAAGAACTTACCTAAGTCAAAATCATAAATCAAAAGTTAGAAAATTAGAAGCAAGAAACGAGAAAAAAGCTCAAGAAACCTAGTTTAAGAATGAAGCAAGTTTCCAGCAGCTTCATCCCCGAAATCTAAGTGTTCCTCCATGAATTTCATCACCAGGTATTTGGGATTTCACTAGTGGGTTCCTTTCACCCATTGAGTCCCTAGTTTTCAGTGAGTTCTTGATTCTCTTATCATGATTAAACTTAGGGTTCCTAGAATTACAACAGAACTTCATGATTTAGTTAAACTATATGTTCCAAATAAGGTTATCATGTTATTACTCAGATTATCGCATGAATTTCATAACCCTAGCTTTGTACTTCTATTGTTCTTGAATTACACATGCTAGGTCATATATTTCAGACACTTCAGATATACATGCCTCAATTATAAATGCATAATTATCAGTATTTATAGAAAATTTAGACATAATCAGCTAATTATATAAATCCATGGAAGTAGCATAATATCGAGTTGGACTAGAGTTCAGCGTACCCGAATAGTCCCAGAACTACTAGCCAAGTAGGTTCTAAGTCCCCTCTGTGGGCATCAGTTTAGTGATCACGCCAGCATGCCTTTATACCTCTGGCAGGGTATATTGGGTCCTCTCGATGGGGCGTATACATCGGACTCCACATTTGGCTCATGTGGTTTTATTATCGGTTATTAGTAGCTCCCACAGTCAGTTAGACTCTCTTGCATTGACCATTTATCAGTATACTCAGTATTCAGTTTCAGCATGTTATAAATTGGTCATTGCATTCAGTTAACTCAGGAATTTAGTATATCATGTTCAGATTATTATACTTGCTTTTGTGCTTGTTCAGTTATGTTTATTTCAGCTTTACTCTATCCTACATTCTCAATACCTTCAAGTACTGACGCATACGTGCGCTACATCTTCTCGTGATATAGGTTCAGATTCTCACCATTCAGATCACGCATAGATCGATTTTCCAATCTCCAGTTCAGTAGATTCACTGGTGAGTCCTCATTCTCCGAGGACAACAGTCATGAGTTTCATTTCAGTCTTTTAGTCATTTAGTTTTAGTTTTTGCTAGATTTAGTTGGGGCTTGTCCCAGTATTACTTGTCCAGTTTAGAGGCTTATTTCAGACATAGTTAGATTCAGCTTAGTATTGAGTTAATATTTACTTTGTATTAAACACTGTTTTCAAATATCTCAGTTATAAAATATGGGTATTCCCCATCTTTTCAATTTAAATTATGATTTAGCTTCTGCATTCAGTTTATTATCTTTAGTATGTTCATGATCATGTCAGCAGGGTTAGCTTAGGATCACTTGTGGTCCTAGGTTCCGTGTCCGCGTCTCGGGGGTAGCTCGGGGCGTGACACCGACATACAGTTGTCGAAAGATATATTAATTCAAATATTTAATTACTTAAATACTACGACAACTGTAATCTGGATTGTTTTTAATTAATAAACTATTATTTTAATATTTTTGCGATAATTGTAGTCGGTTCTTTAGATAGTTTAATGGTCAGGACTAGTTTTATATTTTCCGACTACCGTAATCGGGAAAGTCTGAATATTGTAGTTGGTAAACATTTTACGACATTCAATATGCTGAATTCCCAAAAATAGTCAGTAAGTCATCGAAAAACTCCATTTTCTACTACATTTTAACTATATTTGCGGTCGACAAACGATAAATTTCTAGTAGTTCCAAAAAGCATAAAAGTTGATCAAACATAATAGGTCTCTTGAGACATTACTAATATCTTGTCTCTTCTCACTATCACGAAAATTTTCAGTGACACCCTTTTCACAACATGGAGAATTATTTTGACTAGTCGGGGAAAGACTTCGGCTACTAGTTGAATTTTTATGTGCACCCAGCGTCCAATTTTTAGTTACATTCTTGGTTTCAATTTGCAAAACATGCTGCCCAGAATTTTAAGCATCTTCAACATCAGATGTCTCCATTAGTTTGTGTCCTGACTCCATTAGTTTTTGGCCTGAACCAACTCGCGGCACATCAACCCGAACTGTTGATATTTTCCCTCTATATTCATTAGTTGTTTGGACACCAATATTACTCGTAACAATATCTATTGAGTGTGTATGACTTTCCTCAGAAGTGGCAACAACCAATTGTTGATCAACCTTTTTTTTCATTTAATATTTCCCTTGCATCACTTTGATACTTTTCACTATTGATAGTACCTTTTGAAGAAACTTCAATTGAATCATCAATTTGTTTGTTATTTTAATTTCTTTTCCAGCTCAATTGACAATTATCTTCTTCATGATCTTGGTGCTCAAAATAAATAAAATACAAAGGTAGATTATCACATACAATCTCCTGAAAGACCTCATGCAACTTACCAGAATTTCCATCCTCAAACAGCAATCTTATATGATTTGGAAGCTTTTCCATTAGATCAAGTATAACCTTGACCCTAGTTGTGCCAGGTCTATGCTTGATTTGAGTAGCTTTATCTATAGCTAATGGCTTTCCATCTTCCGATGTTATAGACAACAAAAACTTCTTTGCAAACAAATCTGGAGAGATAAGTTCGATAAAAAGAATAAAAACCAAAACTAACGTCGTTTTCTCCTTAGGATTATATCCAATGGGCCATGGAAGACCTTACATTAGTTCTCCTGTCCATGGAAAAACTCTCTACAATGGACACCTTCGAGTTTTTAGTATTCACCATCAACCTCTCTCGATACATATAACACAAATCCAAACATATCGACTTTTTTTCTCACATCCAGCTTACGAGATTATATTAGATATGCAATTATTGTTGGATTAACTTTGCATATAAATGTGAGAAATCAAAGGAAAGGTATGGCAATTTCAACCAGTCATTATTTTATAATATTATAATCTTTGCGTTATTCTTCAAATGTGATGATATATTAGTAGTTTATATAGTTGATTCACAAATCACACGAGTCATAAATAGAAATTGCACAAGTAATATTATTATATAATTATATATTAAATGTTAATAAAGAAGAAGAGTGGTTCTAGCATTTAAGGGTGTAATCTACTGATCAATCAAATGAATTCAAGCATAACGGTTTAATAAAATAAAATAAAAATATACTCCACCTCAATTCACTCTCTGCTCGTAACTTATTTTTATTTTACTTTTATATTTTTCTTATTTTGTTTAAAATATGTAAATATATTTTTAGAATTTTTTCCTACTTACGTATAGATCATATAAAAGAAATAAAAATGTTATTTAAAAGTTTTGCTGCAAGTAATAATAACTTTTGTAGAAACGCACAACATGTGCACACTATTTCTTGTTTTTCCGCAAATAATCCGTCCTCGACTAAATCACCTGTCCTTGACTACTTTTTTTTCGTTCTACTCTCTTCTAGGTCTTTCATATACACTATTTCTTGTTTTCAAGAATCACATGTCCTCAACTTAATCACCTGTCGTTGACTACTTTTTTTTCTTTCTACTCTCTTCTAGGTCGTTCCATTTCTCCATTCTCATTCTTCCATGTCACACTAATCTTCACTCTATTGAAATTCTGACCCCCAAATTTGCCTAAAGAACACGTATATTCTATATGTTCCTTTGAATATTAGAGCATTTACGTTTTGTAAAGCAAATAAAATAATGACAGAATATATTATCGCGAAAAACCCCAACTCATAAAGGGTAAAAACCACGACCTACACCTCTGTAGGATTTAACTCCGTTTCATAAACTCCAAGCCTCAACAAAAGACTACAAACCTATGTAACCTAATGAACTATAAACTCTAATTCCTACCTAAGAAATTATAAACTGTAATTCCTACCTACCAAAGACAAAACCCCCCAGGTTTAAGTCTTCTAACATACATCAAGTTTCTCAAACTTGTTAGACGAATCCTACACACACAATTGATAGTAATCAAAACTCTTAGTTACAATCTTACAACTTTTTCCTCACAATCTCGCAACACTCCCCTATAAATCTCAAAACTCTCTCAAACTCTTGATCGTTTTTTAATCTTCTCTCTATGTAAGTGCACAAAATTCTTCAATGAACTATTGAGCTATTTATAAACTTTAAAACTCTCCTAAGTCTTGTTCAAGACTATTTAGTCTTCGCCGCATTAAAGAAACTTCTTTAAACCGAACTTGACTCGAACTCCTTCTCATGTTAGGACTCCTCGTTGCATCAATCTTTTAAAGGAAATACTTACACGCAGTTTATCTTAACTGAATAAGAAACTTTATTAATCACTAACTCCTTCTTCGACTTTGTTTCAACTTCCTCTTCTACTTCGAATTTGGAAGTTCACGTGGCAAGTTTCTACTTTTCTACTTCTTTTAAGCTTTTGTCTCCGTCTTTACTTTTGCTTCCTAGTTTTTCTAGTTTCCCTATTTGATTTCGAAAACTATTTTGTTTGCGTACTCCTTTATTAATGGAAACTTTATGTAATGGTTGCTTGTCGGAAAAGCAATACTTCCATAGCCTTATAACTTTTAATTTGCGTGGTTGACGTTTCTCCTAATCCCAATCAGATTCGGTCTAAAAAGCACATGTTGTCGCAACCGGTTCCTTTCATCTATTCCTCTATCTGTCAACTATCAATATTATTCTCATTCTAACACACTCAAAATTAGATGGAATGAGGAAGTATTCGGAAAGGACCAATTCTTTAGATGTGGTATGTAACTTTAATTATCACTCTAACTTTCGAAGCTTTTTCTCCAATTGATGCTGCAATTTTTGGGCATATATATGTTGGTTAATTGTTTCGATTTGCATTTAATTTTTTCTTTTACCCTTTTCGTTATATAAAACTTATGATTAAGATTTATATAGAGCGATGTGGATGATTTTCAAAGTTTTGATCTTCGATTGGGTTTGTGAATTGCAGTGATAAAAGGGGAAAAAGAAGATAGTTGACTTTTTTCCTACTTTTTTTTTGTGAAACTCGTTTTCGATTTCTGATGTTTAAGTGGATTGATTAAAATTTCTAAAATCAATATTTTTTTGTTTTTTATTTTTTCGTTTTATGTGTGAATATATATAACTCAATCTGCTATAACTAAAATCAAATAAGGGGGTAACACTAAGAAGATGATATACCTAAAACATTAATTTTATTATTTTATTGTCATATCATGTTAAGACAATTCTAAATCTTGTACCAATAATCTATTTTTCAGGTGCATATATGAGTTCATTTTGTCATTTTCATTTCCTAAAATTATTGAAGAGCTTGATTTCTTAATGGATAAATTAAGAATAGTAGAAGGAAACTATTATGGAGTTCGATTTATTTAAGCTTTATATTAAAGTAGAGTCAATATATGTTATAGTGATGATACCACTTCACACCTAATTTTAACGCTCCACGATTCGGTTAATCTTCAAGCTTCATAAATTTTGAACAATTGAAAATAATTGTTTTTGAAAATCAAAAATACTTTCAAGATTATCTTCCAAACACTTTTTGCCAGTTTTTCATATGGATTATATATCTTTATACTTAAAATATATATATTTATATAATTTTTCAATTGGAATAGATAGTTAGAAAATCATTATACCAAAAACTGAGTTTCAATTAAGTACGCAACTTATTTTCATTAAAACTAGCAATTTAATTTGGATCTTTCCTTTTGAAATAAATATTTTTATGTTGGTGAAGTTAAGAAGCTTGAATAATTAGTTGACTTAATAATCTATCTCATTTATCTTTGAAACTCTCTTTAAGGGACTTTAGTTAGTCCATATTTAAACCGTCAGATAACCTTTAACCTAAAATTTTGGCCCAAATTCTTTAAACCCATTACACATTAAGAGACCCAAGACCCAATTCGGGATTTTAAAATTTCCAGAGTACCACATCATTTTCCCCTTTATTTCGACCCAGAGTTTGTCCTATATAAACCCCCTCACTCTTACTGTTCAGGGGAGGAGATTTTGGAGGAGACAAAAAGAACACCCCGCCAAGTTTTTGGGAGTTCTTATTTTCGTCACTGAAACTTTGTTGATTCGCGACTATTTTGAGTTGGAGTGGTGTTGGAATTCGTCAAGTCCAGGCTCGAGTTCCAATCGCTGCACAGAATCAGGTAACACTCGTATTCCTTCCTCATTTGATGTGAAGTGTTGGGCTTAGTTTTTTTTTAGCGATTATGAATACAGATTGCAGTTACTAAATAAAGGTATTTAGATTTAACTTCGTTGTTTAGCACTCATCGTTTATTTTAGATCTTCTCTCTTGTTACAATGTCAATGCTCAAGAATGGAGGTATATTTTAGCTTAACATTTTTGTGAATTAGGTTGGTGTTTAACTAATTACATCAAGTTGTGTTATTTAGTCTTTTCACTCGTTTTTTCGTTTTAAATATCCTTGTCGAGAATCAATGTTTAAATTTGTTTGAAATCCTTGATAGTATCCAAATTTAAGTACAGATATTACTTCTTTGATTGTATCTTGATTTAATTATCTTGTCCTTCTTGTTTTACTTGAGAGATTTTCCTTTTGTGTCTTCCTTTAATTTGTGCAAGCTATGAAATATTATCCTTGTGTGTCTTCCTTTAATTCTTGCTAGCTGTGAAATTTGATTTGATTGATAAAATATTCACTTTCCTTTCTTGACAAGATTTGCTCATGATTCACTTGATTCCTGCAATCATCTAGATTGAGAGTCTGTGCTTTGTTGATGTATCTCGTTCCTTTCGTGTATCAAGTGACTAGTCATTATATGCATTTGTCATTATTAAAATATTTGATTATGAGGTTAACACAATGTTGTGCGAACCTCTTTATGAGATTTGGTATATGAGCTATTACATTGTCTTTTCTCTCTTTTATGGATTTTCTTAGTTATGACGTCTCACTTTCCACTTTTGTTTTTTGGGTCTTTTTTCTACTATGTTATTTTTTCTTTTTACACTTTTCATTATGTTTTTTTTGCTTTTTAAATTAGTTATCAGCATTTGTTGAATTTCTCATAAATAACATCCTAAGACTCCACAAGATGAAAAGAAAAAAAAATAGGACTCTACAGGACATTTTCAATTTTAATCATTTCAATTCCTTAGTAACTCTAATTGATACGTCATTAAGATGTTTCCTTAATATCTTGCCGTAAAAGGAAAAAATATTTCCTTATAGTCATTGCTTTTAATGGTGCAGTGTGAAGCAAGGGTAATCAATAATTGCTCAAGAATTGTGTGTTTATAAGAAATATTGGGATTGCAGGGTGGAGTGATACATTAGCAATCATTTGCATCAGAGATGAATAAACTCTAGAATAATATTGAAACACTTCTCAAAATATCTGTATGAATTCAGTGGTAGTATCAACGAGTGCCACAATAAGGGAGCTAAAATCTAGAAAAGTTCCCTGTTCTGGAAAAAAGGAAAACAAAGTCGCTTTTGTTTTTCTTTTCCAAAAGAGGGAACTTTTCCAGAATTTGACCCCTTATTATGGCACTCATTAAATACTATATACACTTCATGTCTACAGCTATCTTGAAATGTATTCCAATACAATTGTAGATTTTATTCCTCTCTCAAATGCAAATCAATCGAGAAGTTGATAAAGAAGTTTTTAGAATCTAACTACAAGGGGGCTATGAGAAGGTATTCCATTCCTCTCATTCTTTATTCCCATGCTATGAATTTCCGAAAAATTTGATAAACACGTTTATTGCACACTAATGTGCAGGTGAAGAAATTATTTTTTGAAAGCCCCCACCCATTTATACGTATTAATGCAGGCAGCAAAAACGCATTAGCGCCATTAGTCTAAATGATCTCTCTCAATGCTTTCTTTTCACATTAACTTTCCAAGCTTCTTTTTGAATTGTTCATGCAATTTTCACGTATACGTTGGCTAATTGGTATGATTTGCATTCAATTTTCTTTTACCCTTTAGGGTTTGAAAAGATATCTATTTTGCATTTATTTTTTGAGGTATTTAAAGATTTTGATTAAGGTTTATATTTTGTGGATGATTGCCAAAATTTTGATCTTTGATTGGGTTTGCGAATGCAGTGACCAAAGGGGTCAAAGAAGATAGTTGTTTTTTTTCCATCTCTTTGTAAAACATGATTCTGGTTTCCGATGTTAAAGGGGACTGACTTAAATTTCTAAAATCAATATTTTCTTTTGTTTTTTGGTCTAAATCAAAAGGTAGGAATAAAATGTAATGTCAGACAAACTTTCGAATTCAAATGATTCTTCAGTATCACTATCATCTTCATAAAAAAATCTAAGAAACATAACAAGAAGTTGACTCTCAGATTTTGAGGATCCCAAAAAAGTGATAAATAACCAATAATTAAGGAAAAAAGAGTCAAAACACTACAAACCTACATGTCAAGATATTCCAAATATTGGAAACTTCGTATCAAGCAAAGAGCATATGAAAGTTTATATGATTATACTTACAAAATATCGGGCAGATAAAACTGTTTGACATTGTTAGGATTAAAGGGAAACCTTGTTGGTGCTTCATATTCTACTTCAAAGCTAAAGAAAAATATGAAGCACTAGTAAAGCTTCCCTTTAATCCTGATAGTATCAAATGATTTTACCTACCTAACATTTTGTTGGTGAAATCAGATAAGCGTTCGTGTGTTCTTTCCTTGATAAGAAGCTTCCCAAACTTGAAATAATTTTATATGAATGTTTGTAGTACTTTAACTCTTGTTTTCTTATAGGGGTCATTTTTCGTACATTTTTGGTTTCTCAATGATCAGAGAATTGACTTCATGTTATATTTTTTTAGGTTTTCGATGAAGATGGTATATAGTGATATCAAGAATCACTTGAACTCGAATGTTTATCAGATACGCCATTTGATCACCTCGAGGAAGTTAAGCTAGAAAATTTTATGAAGAATGTCTGAAATAAAATTTATCAAGCTTTTGTTAGACAACTCCACGGCGTTGGACAGAATGCTAATAGATCGACAGTTTCTTGATCAAGTACTTCTTGACACAAGATTATAATTTTTCATTGAGATCTCAAATTTTTTTCGTGTGCATCACCTAAAGCAAAAATTGTCTATATAGATTTATGTTGATCTCAATCTTTTGCTTAGAAGTTTAAACTCAAAAGGGAGAAAAAGGTGTTGATTTAGTATTACATATATGTGTAATGACCCGTAAGATCATTTTACAAAATTACCGTATTACCCATCTCTGTAGTTGCCCAGTGTCACTTTTGATCAATTTGTGAAGTTGGGTTAGAAATTTTTGAGCTATTTGTTAATTACGATTATATTGTTTAATTAACAGGTGTTTTAAAATAATCAATTTTAGTTAGTAGCTAATGGATAAGTACATACTTTTTTTAAAAATCCAATATTATTTGGCACAAATCTATTGAAATAAATAATTAGGGTTAAATAATTATATACAAAATCACTTAAGAAGCGAAAGGAGTATTGTGAGAAAAATATATGTGCGACACTGACAAGAGGAAAACGACCTCCTAGTAAGTAAATCTTCACGTTTTATGCCTTCTTATCTTATTTCCGCAAATCAGTAACATTGTATATGTGCAAAAATAATATAAGAAGGCATAAATTGCTAAGCTTTGCTTACCGGGAGGTCGTTTTCCTCTTGTCAATGCCGAACAAATATTTTTCTCCCCTATACTCCTCTCTCTCTTAAAGTAATTTTGTACATAATTGTTTAACCTTATTTATTTAATTTAATATATTTGTGCCAAATAGTATTGTATTTTCAAATAAAGCATGCGCTTAGCCTGTAAGGTCTCTAAAAATATAGTTAGGTGCCTAGAGTATGCATACTTGATTTTAAGTGATTTGGAGGTCAAACGTCCAAGAACGTCCTAGACGTTCGAAAGTTAAACCTTGGACGTTCTTGAATGTTCTAGTGTGCCTTTGCATGTTTTAGGTGTTGTTTGGTTCTCAAATTTATAGGAAATGTTCCTAACATGTATTTAATCGTATTTAGGGTCGAAACATCCAGGCACCACTTCCCAAGGACCGCCCTAGGGGTCATTGAGGAGGACCCAACCTTGGCCCAACAAGCTGCCCAAGGTAGCAGCGAGTTGCTCTTAGGTGAAACATGTCCGCATCGAGGACTAGGGTGTCCCTAGACCAAAAGTTTTGTCCGCGTTTCGGACACAACACAGAGTCTACAGTCCAATGAGTTAATTCCAAAAATCATGTGGGAACAGCTCCACGTCGCGGACTTGCTCCCCGACGAAAATTAAAAAATGAAAGTTGAGTTTGACATGTCTAAAAGTACAAATAACTATGGGGGTGTTTTGTTAATATTGGGAGACGGTTATAAACAGTTTTTAGGAATTATTTAACCCCTTTCCCAAGTCAAAACCCTAACACCCAATAAGAAAATCAAAATCCTAAAAGCTTTCTTCTCTTCCAAATTCTTTAAGGGCTGGATTTTCATGGTTTCTTCTTAAATTTTTCATGGGTCTTCAATCAATAAGATATGGTGATACTTTATACTTAGTTATCCATTGATCTAAGGAGTTCAATCAAGGAATTTCAAAAGTTATTCAAAGATCGAAATTCCCAATTTTCAATCTAGCCATGGGTTCATTGTCGAATTGATTTCAAAAGCATTCTAATGATGAATTTATGATTAATCAATGATTTTAATATGAATTTCAATTCAATTCCTTAAAGAACCCATGATCTCCCTAATTTCTCAAATTGGCCTATGATATGGGTCTTGTGATCTTGACTCTATGTTGATTGAATTATGTGTCAATTATGTTGAATTGCCTATTACTATTATTATTCATGTGAATTGTATATGAATTGTTGATGAGTGATCAATGATAATAAAGGTTTAGGGATTGGGTAAATTGATCTATATTCCTCTACTTTCTATAGACTTGATGAATTAGTGTACCGAATGTGATCTTGAAACCATGATGTTTGAAGTATGATTTCGTCTATGTAATGGTACATTTATCTATTTCTTTATTCAGTATTTATGTTAAACTAGGCAATTTTTCCGCGCTTCGCGCGGTCTTAATAAATTCATTAAGCTTGCCATAATTCTTTGCTAATATATGTACCTTTAAAACAATGAACAAAAAAATTATGTAAAAAATATTTTCAACATGAATTAGATTATTTATTATTATCACATAAATCAATAACTTTTAATGAATGAATTTTTCATGAGATAGTAGGTCATTCATTGTTTAATTAACATTATCAGGAAAATAAAGAAGAAAAATAAGAATACAAAGGCATTTCCTAAGGGAAAGAACACATTTTAGTTATCATATATAAGTGGTGTACATCAAAATTACATAATTATCAATGAGAAAATTTATATCTATGTTTAAAATATAAATAATATGTAAACTTATAAATAGTACATTTAGGTAGTAAAATTTTATATAGCATATCAAAACTAGAATTCTTAAAATTGAGTGTCATAATTATTTTCTGCACAATAAGTATATCTACTATATATGTATATGTTTAATATAACTGGAGTCATCATAAGCCTATTTTGTGCACTTCATATGACTCATGATAGTTGAGGTCCTATTTACAGTTAACAATGTTTATTAAATTTGTAGTTCGTTCAGTAGTATGAAGGAGTAAGTGGGAAAAAGAATATTTGATGGCTTCATGGGACACGAATTTGGAGAAGAAAACTAACATTGTGATACAAGAACTCAAAAAAAATAAAAGGACTTTTCATGTAAAATTTTATTGTGTAGAGACACATATGAGAAGGCTAGTACAAATACATAAAGATATACCTGGTGTGTGGCAGTCTTTGGACGACGTTAAGCAACGCTTTGAAGTCAGCCATGGGAAGGAAGGAAGAGTATAAAAGTTGGTGGGCAGAAACAGGGAGTTGAAGCCATTAAAATATTTAGTTGTAAGGGTAGTTTTGTCATTATTTAAGTAAAAATAGAATTATTGATTTGTGAATGCGCCACGTCACCGGGTTAAATGTTTTCTTATATATATATCATATATATATATATATATATGATTATGTACACCTAGAGATTCATCCATCTGTTTGTGTATTACAACTTTAAATTACATTGATATTTAATAAGTTAGGCCTATAGAAACACAAACAATATTGTCCTTATTGTGTGCAATTGTAAGCTACAGATCCAATTGTCCTTACATTATATGTGATTCATGTTCATATGGTTTCCATATTGTCCTTTGTAAGTTTTGTATGACCAGTCGTTATGTGAGTGATGACCTCCAATATATGTATTTGTAGTTGACGCGTCATTTTTTGGATTGAGTATGTTGTTAACAACGTACATGTGGTTATATTCAGCGGCCTTTTCTCGTCATATAATTTTGGAATTCTACAATTAACAGTACATGTTAATAAACATCGCTCTCCTGTCTTTCTACAAGTCTTGGATATACATTCTGGAAGATTTCTGTGTAAACAATCTTTTTTGTGTGTGTATGGTCTTCACTGTCCTCGTCTGCATTGAATGTTTTCAATCCTTCTCTTGTTGTTACACGTGATGCTGCGACATATAATTGTCCATGTGTGAATACCTGTTTAGGAAGATTCACTCCAACTCTCTGAAGAGTTTGTCCTTGACTTTTATTGATTGTCATGGCATAACAGGTTACTAAAGGAAGTTGCCGTCTATTAAGCTTGAATGGCCATTTTGAATCATTTGGAGACATGATAATTCTGGGTATTGTGACTCTTGTGCCGATGTTCTTACAAGATATGATATTTGCATTTACAGACCATTTTCCCAGATGTGTGATCATTAATCTTGTACCGTTGCATAGTCCTTTTGTTTGATTGAGATTTCTAAGAAGCATAACCGGACTTCCTACTTTTAAGTATATGTCATGGCTAGGATGCATGGGAATCGTAAGTTATTAAGGAATTCAGTGGGGTACAATATATCTTCCTCATTATTGTTCACACTTGCTTTGCACACGTTGTCAGAGCTGTAATAGGTTCTTCCTTCCCCTGGTATAATTTTCATTATTTTTTCATTTAGATCATGAACCATTTCATTTTTTGGTGTTAGTATGGCTCTTTCTTTCAAGTATGTCGGGTCGTTGTACTTCTGTAATAGGGATGGATATACTGCATCTACAATTGATTCCACTTGATTGTGTGATGGTGCAATGGATATATCAGGCGAGAGCTTAATGAGTTCCATCTTTTTATCATCATAAATTGATCCATCTCCAATCTGCAATAACCATCTATCAAAAGTGGCAATTCTTTCAGCTTCAGAACCCATCACTCTGCCACAAGTAAGTCGCATATTTTCCTTCAGTTTATAAATTGAAAAGTAGGGCCACAGGTTTGAACTGTTTAGTGACGCATCAATAATATCAGCTCTTGTTCCTTTTGGAATTACCGGCAGAATTTGTCTGAATCACCACCACACACGATTGTTAGTCCCCCAAAAGGCATGTCACAACTATTTTCATACCTATCTCGAAGAATGTCCCTCAAACTCTTGTCTAAGGCTTCAAAACAATATTTGTTTGCCATTGGAGCTTCATCCCAAATTATCAAACATGTTTTCATTAGTAGTTCCGCTAATTGGCTTCCTTGTTTTATGTCACATGTCGACTCGGGTGTGACGTCAAGCGGAATATGGAACCGCGAATGAGCAGTCCTGCCGTTTGGCAACAACAAAGCTGCTATACCTGAAGTGGCGACTGGTAGAACTATTTTTGATTTTGATCTGATTTTTGAAACAATTGTATTCCATAGAAATGTCTTGCCTATACCACCATGTCCATGTATAAAAAATAATCTGCCTTCTTCATTATGAACGGATGATATTATTGCCTCATATGCCGGTAATTGACAAATATTTAATAGTGTAAATGATTTGTCGTGCATTTTTTTGAGTTTGCCTTTGTCATATTCTAGATCTTCATTAATAAGGTGATTTCCCACATTCCGCATTAATGTATTATATGGAAATGGCATCCCTTCTATGTCTCGCAAACTTCTTCCCTGTTTTATGAGCATGTTCCCAATTTCTAACAAGGAATACGCTTCTATTTGTTTGTCAGTTAGTTGCAAATCATTCAGATGTAATCGCTTTCTCTGCATCAATGTGATATCTGCTGATAATATTTTATAGTTATTCTACCAAAGCTTGCGTGAATCTGAAACTTGGCAGTGAATAAGAATAGTCACAAATAGATTGCGCAGTTCATTTCCACTTGCCCATTGGGCAGCCTCTAACAAGCAGTCATTCCACGCCTTGTCGTCAAATGGGCAGCCTCTAACAAGCAGTCATTCCACTCCTTGTCGTCATCTAATAAGCCTAATGCGTAGCAAGCCTCTCGATAGGTTTTATAATCTACTCCATTAATTCTTTTTATGCTTTCAAATGAAGTGCAACCTTTGACAAAATTTAACAACATGCGCACATAAAAACGCTCTCCACTTGCTGGATGTGCAAAATAGATTCTACCAACTGCCCGACCTTTTTTCCTCCTACTCCATTTTTTTTATTTTACATTCCATACCCACCGCGTAGGAAAATCAGAACATGTTAGATCTCTTGCATCGGGGTACTCTTTGTTTGCTTCTAACCATTCAGTAAATTTTGTTTTTTCAATATCTAGTTTGTTTAGTACGCTTTCACCTCGCCTTGAATCTTCGAATATTATGGTGTTATGTCCTTATAAATGAAATGGTAATCGCTCACTGCTGGTTGTCTGTAATGTATGTCAAATTGGAATATCCTCCAGCACGCTTCGGTAGCTGAAATGTCTGCAATCTAGATACTTTCTGATCTCATCGTTGTCTTTTGTTGAATATGTTGATTCTATTATTGTTGTTGCTCTATCAGACCCTTTATGAACATACTTGAATAGATACTTCACCGACCTTGAGTAGTTGCAAACTTCAACATTTATGCGTGCATTAAATTGCACAAGCAAGTCCCTATTGTACGGAACAACATATCTGTTGTCTAAACTGGCTCCATTTTTCTTCACCTCAATACCTGTGTTCCGTCTCCTATAAATAGGGAATCCATCCAAATCAAAATTTGTCTTGTAATTGTATTTCTTAGGGAAATGCTTTGTGCACTTCCCTTGTCTCATACATGGCAGCGGGGATTGAGTTGTCCGCATGGTCCGTGTATCATAAAGTTCTCGACTGCATTGTACCCATCTGGATCTTCTTCAAGGTCAGGTATTTCAGCGGATATTACTCTGTCAATATGTTCTGCTGTGGGATTTTTTTTGTTAATAATGAAGGAATAGCAATATATGTGCATGAGGCAAGCCTCTTTTCTGGAACTCAATTGTATATATACCTGCATAATAATTACTATGTGGCTATGGTTAGGATGTTGGAAGCTGTCTTAATTCCTATTTAATATTGTAGTTTGTTCTGTTTTTTTAGGGAGTATTTCTCTTTTTCCATTCATATTAATTCCAAAGTAAAGTATTTCACGTTTAACATCAATCTCATCTTACTAAATATTACAAGTGTAAGGATATCATGAATCAATGTGTATTATGATTTGTTATTTGATATTAATTGTTGGTTATGTCTTCTGTTGGGTCGTAATTATTGTGTACCGTATTGTTTATTTTATTGATGGTGCACTTATTTGTTGTTAGGTGAACTGTAAGCTATGACTTATTACCTTTTTTCCCTTATCTATTAATTTTTACAGTTTTTCCTTATATGTTGACGTATATCATGTATTTGGTGCGTAATATAATTTTCTATATTAAATTCCCTTGTTAAATTCCTGGTAAACTGGGTGGTGCATCTGGCTATTATAAGGTGGATATTTCCTTGTCTTAGTTGCACTGATTTAGTAAATTATATTGTAATATGTTAATACGTTTTTAGATGATGCATATAGTGTGCTGAAGTATGAAGGTATGTAAGAGTATCTGATAGAAATAACTTACATGCTATTACTATCCCGAATGGTTTATCTTTTTTAGTATGTTGCATTAGTTGGGCCAATTTGATCTGGAAAACCCTGCATATGATGTCTACCCGGCTACCATCGTCATGTTGACCAATTAGGTGCAACACTGTTTTTATTTATGGCCACTTTGGGTTACATGTGAAGGTAAGAAATAAATCCGGGTATCCAGCCCATCTACATATAGCCATTGCATCTTGATAATTTTGTGCCCTGTAGCGAGGTCCCCCCGTGTGTGACGAAGGTAATATAATTGTTTTCCCCACCTGTGAACAATCACAATCTCCACGTACAACAACATCCATTAAGCCTCCAAAAAGATCAGCCCGAAGCTTTGGTTGGTTATTTTGTATATATCTAAATCACTCCTTTTCAATTGCCATGTTACCATCCACAATGTACTGCTGCAGTAGCCTGCCAGCCTGTATAAGTGTGTGCCCCTCATTAAGTCGTTGTTGAATGCGGTATCCATAATATTTTCTCATTGTCATGTGCTCGCGTGTGTAATTTTTTTGGCTTTGAGACACCAATTGTATTCCCAGTATAAGGACCTACGGATCATAGGTCCAATGGTAGATAGTGGTCGGCGGTTATTTTTAGGAATTTTTGGTCTTTTCCCTAATTGATTAATACTTAAACTATACCGTTTTGATCATAATCCTAGACCTTGTATAAGTATTTTAATCCTAAAAGATAATTAATCTAAATTATTCTCCAAATTTTCCAAAATTCGTCCAAGTTCTTCTCCCAAAATTTCTCTCTCTAAAGTCTGAGAAGAGTATAGGGTTTCAATATTAAGTCTCCAAATTCAACATTGATTATGAGATTTTGACATCAAGGTATAGTGTTCACCTATGGAGTCCTTTCCTCCATACCGTTTCTAAATTCTCTAATTTTGCAAGTTAGAATTCTCAATCGAAGTTAGGGTTTCATTCAATCTCATGGGTTCTTTTCAATTATGATTCCATCGATTTTATTCTATCTTTTTATATATGAATTGAAATAATTACATGTTTTTAAGTTGAATTCACAAGATCCGTGATTTCTAGACTATGATCCTATGATGAAGCTTATGAACTATGATCATGAAATTGATAAATAATTTATGAATACTTTAAGAAAATATGGTATTATGATTTAAGGATGCTTTAAAGTAAATGTCAATGATTTGTGAAAGATTTTCTCACACACTTATGCAATCATGATTGTGAAAGATTTTCTCACATATGTATGAATTATGATTTTTAAAGGAACTACTCTAAATGAGCTATAGCTTGAATTGGTAGTTAAATTTTACCTTTTCATGGATGATGGTAAGAATATGACTAATGAATATTTCATGGGATTTATGCTAAACACCGAGTGAACTAGTGGAGCTTACCCATAACATATAACTATATGTCTTGTCTCAGATAGACATTAGCTAGTGGATCCACGTTAGCTCAAGTTCATGGTTCTTACCTTTGTAAGAAAGGACATCTCTTTTCGTTATGGGAGAGAAATCGAATTTCATGTTATATATCACATGATCTATGTCGGTTAAAAGCAATTTTTTCACAATAATGAACTAAGGTTACTTTTTAAAAGTATCTCAAATGTATTTTAAAAGATGATTAGGTTACATTAATCATGATTACCACTTATGTTTTCTAACATGTTATTTTATGATTTAGTTTGGTCATTGCATGTCATGTAAAAACCCTTTTGGCATTATTTCTTAACTCTTATGCATTGTTATCATACTTGGTACATTTCATGAACTAATGCATACTCATACCTACATTATTTCACTAATGTAGCGTTCAAAACTTCTATTTCCATACTCGTGGCTAGTTGATTAGTTTGAGTTTTGAAGATTGATGAGTTCTCATGATCCAAGGGCCAAGATTCTTTTATAACTTTCATGTCATTTTAATTTTCAGATTTTTATGTGATGTATGATTTATGTCTCAATCACTTTGCTTATGATGTAATAGATGACTTTGAGACTTGTGTTTAGAATTCTGCTTTTGTCAAAGTCTTTTATATGAAATGCTACTTTTAAACTCTTTTAATTCTATCATTTTTTTATGATGTATGCTCAGTGGTGTGTGTAGGACCTCTCGGGGTCCTATAATCCATGTTACGCCTAGGGTCTACTTGGGGCATGACAAACTTGATATTTATTAAACAAGGTTTAGAAAGGTCATAAGATGTCTGTTAAGAAATGTCGAGTAGAGTCTTGTTCATGAGTGTGAAACACGTCATATTTTTAAATGAGAGGCTATATGATGTTTACGAAACTCCACTTGTTTCAGCACTCTAAAGTTGTGTGATATAATATAAATCTATATATCTCTCCTAATCCCCATAAGATGTTTTTCAGAATGTGGCCCCTTCAAAAGAGTATACGCTAGAAGGAATGCATGTGAGAATGTGAAATTAGAAGCTCCTCAAGTTTTGGTCGACCCTTTGACCGAACAAGTGACTAAAGAAAAGTTTAGGACCGCTTTTTTAGTGTTGGATCAGGCCATGATGACTCAATTCGATAAGGAGTTTGTGGTCCCCGTGAACCCAAATGCGGATCCTAGAGTGATGGACTTCACTAGGATGAATCCTCCGGAGTTTCATGGTTCCAAGGTTGAGGATGATCCTTAAGAGTTCATTTATGAGGTTTATAAGGTATTGATAATAATGGGATCAACGCTGGTGGAAAAGGCAAAATTGACCTCTTGTCAACTTAAGGGTGTTGCTCAAGTGTGGTTCAACTAATGAAAAAAGAGAGGATATTTTATGTGGGTCCTCTTGATTGGGAGAAACTTAAGGTTACTTTCCATGATAGGTTCTTTCTCCTTAATATAGGAGACATAAAGGTCTTGAATTCATTAACCTTCATCAAGAAAACACGAGTGTGAAGAAGTATGCCTTGAAGTTCACACAATTTTTTATATATGCTCCTACTATGGTTGTCGATCCTAGGGCAAGGATGAATAAGTTTGTTTAGAGAGTGTCTCAAATGGTGGTTAAAGAATGTAGAATTGTCATGCTTATCACATTTATTGCCTTAAGGAGTCATGCTCAACAATTCAAAGAGGAGAAACTTAAGGAAAAGTCTAGGGAGGCAAAGAGGGCCAAGATCGAAGATGGTGATTTTTCACATTTCAAGGTCCGATGGACATGGTCGCTTTAAATTTCGACAAAGTTCTTTTCCTCCAATGCTACGAATCCTAAATTCAACAAATATAGAGTGTCTAACCGTAAGCCTCAAGGAGAAAATTGTAGTGGGTCTTCATTGTCTACTTGTGCTAGAAATGGAAGAAAGAATGAGCGTAAATGCCTAGCCGATTCCAATTAATGTTTTGATTGTGGCAAGATGAATCATAAGATAGATGGTTGTCCCTCAGTTGCTTAGAATAAAGGAGATAATTATCGATGGACTCAATTTTACCCTTCGTCAAGTTTTTGTGGGAGTCAAAACCAAAATAGATTTTATGCACCTTTGACTCGTTGTAACACCCCGTAGCCAAAACAGACAAAAAATTAATTTTTCAGAAAAATATGCAGGTGCAACCAACGGTGGCATCGATGGACCATAACCTGAACCACGGTCCGTCCTGCACAACCGTCGAAGGGATCAGAAACTCCCAAAAATTTCAGCCTAGAAAAATTGGTTAAGTCTTTGACGACGGACGGACTTACGGTTCGTAGTCAAACGACGGTACGTAGTCCGTGACCGTCGATCAAGACTCCCTTCAACCACTCTCTGACAAGAGCTATGGATGACCAGCATGGTTCGTAGCTCTGACCATAGGTGGAAAATTTGCAGCCAGTTAAGGAGAAATGCAATTGGGCAACTTAAAATGATCATAAATCTTACCACAAAATGAATTAGGTCTCCCATGACCTACCCACCGATAGATAATTGAATTTTCTTTCTATATCCACCAACCTTGCTAAAATCAGAATTCCGAGTAAAAAGTTATGCCTATTTTAGTAAAGGTCTATCGAACAGGCCCTCACGATGGACCCAACGACGGGGCTTCGGGCGAACGACGGACCGTCACTCCTGGACGTCGTGAGGCCCAACAGCAACCTTCCCAGGGGTCTTTTGACCTTTCCCACTCTGTTTAAACCCTAAGTTACGTCGTTTTGACCCTAAATCATTAGATTTTTTCAGTTTAAGCCTAGAAACATAATTAAAACATATCCAAGTCAAATCATTAAATCAAAACTTAGAAATTAGAAGCAAGAGAGGAGAAAAACGCTCAAGATCCCTAGTTCAAGAACGCCACAAGCTCCAGCAGTTCCAGCCCCAAAACTTAAGTATTTTTCCGTAGATTTCATCACCAGGTATGTGGGATTTCACTAGTGGGTTCCTTTCACCCATCGTGTCCTTAGTTTCAGTCAGTTCTTTATTCTCTTATCATGATTAAACCTAGGGTTTCTAGAACTTTGATATAACTTCATGAATTTATTAAATGTATGTTCCAAATCATATTATCATATTATTATTCAGATTATCGCATGAATTTCGGAACCCTAGCTTTGTATTTCTTTAGTTATTGAATTACACATGCTAGGTCATATATTTTAGACACTTCAGATATACATGCCTCAGTTATAAATGCATAATTACCAAATTAATTGTTGCATTCTCAGTTTGCATATTCAGTTTCGAGCTATCCAGTATTTACAGAAATTCATATATAATCAGTTAATTTACAGAATTCATATGGAGTAGCATAATACTGAGTTGGACTAGGGTTTAGCGTACCCAATAGTCCCAGAACTACCAGCCGAGTAGGTTGTAAGTCCCCTGTGTGGGCAATCAGTTTAGTGATCACGCCAGCATGTTTTTATACCTTTGGCAGGGTATATTGGGTCCTCTCGATGGGGCGTACACATCGGACTCCACATTTACCTCATATGGTTTTATTATCGGCTATTAGTATCTCTCACAGTTCAGTCAGACTCTCTGCATTGACCATTTATCAGTATATTCAGTATTGAGTTTCAGCATGTTATAAATTAGTCATTGCATTTAGTTAGCTTCGAAATCAGCACATCACGTTCAGATTATTATACTTGTTTTTGTGCTTGTTCAGTTATGTTTTATTTCAGTTGTACTCTATCCTGCATGCTCAGTACCATTCAAGTACTGATGCATACGTGCGCTACATCTTCTCGTGATGTAGGTTCAGGTTCTCAGCATCCAGATCACGCATAGATCGATTTCTCGATCTCCAGTTTAGCAGATTCAGTGGTGAGTCCTCATTCTCCGAGGACAACAGTCATGAGTTTCATTTCAGTCTTTAGTCATTTAATTTCAGCTTTTGCTAGATTTAGCTGGGGCTTGTCCCAGTATTTCTAGTCTAGTTTAGAGGCTATTTTCAGATATAGTTAGATTCAGCTTAGTATTGAGTTAATATTTATTTTACATTAAACTCATTGTTTTCAAATATCTCAGTTATAGAATATGGGTATTCCCCATCGTTTCATTTTAAGTATGATTAAGCTTCCGCAACAGCTTATTATCTTTAATATGCTCATGATCATGCTAGCAGGATTAGCTTGGGATCACTTGTGGTCCGAGATTCCGTGTCCGCGTCTAGGGGGTAGCTCGGGGCGTGACAAAACTTAGTATCAGAGCACTAGGTTCAAGAGTCCTGGGATGTCTGAAAAAGCCGCACTAAGTAGAGTCTTTTTCATGGGTGTGAAGTGCACCACATCTAATGAGAGGGAGGCTATGAAGTGTTTTAGGAAAAACTTCACCTTCTTGTTACTCTTATCGTGCGTATGGTATGATCTAATTCCATTCTAACTCGACGTTGAGCGCTTAAGATCATGCCTTCTCGTAGATCTTAGGCATGGAATGCTAATGTATGTAATGCTAACACGGTTCCTCTAGTACCAGATAAGAAAGATTAAATGCAGAATTTCAGAAAGCCAATTCAGCTTTTGGTCAAGAGTATGACCAACCAGAACAATCAGCAGGTTCTAGTTCCTACTAATAGAATTGATCAATCAATGGCAGCCAGAGTTTGTGATTTTGTTAGAATGAATCCGTCTAAGTTTTTAGGGTCGCATGTTGGTAAGGACCCACAGAAGTTCATTGAATAATTCAAGAAAATATTTTGTGTGAGGTCAGTAACTCATAGTGATAGGTGAGATTTGCATCCTACAAACTCAAGGATGTGACTCACATATGGTTCACTCAGTGGAAAGACAACAGAGATGACTTTGTCTTTTATAACTCAGTATAGCAGTTCAAATCAGTATTAGTCCAGAAACTCTCTCAGAACCCTTCTAAGTCTCTACTCCAGTCGATGACCCAGTTATAGCTAGATGGGTATACAGAAATTTCCCTGTCACAGTCTCTCAGAAAGTCACCTCAACAGATCTAGTAGAGTTAGAAATGGTAGACTTTGATGTCATTCTAGGCATGGATTGGTTACACTCATGTTATGCCTCAGTCGATTGTAGAACTAGGGTTGTTCATTTTCAGTTTCCAGACGAACCAATCTTACAATGAAAGGGTAGTAGCCTAGCGCCTATGGGTCGATTTATTTCTTACCTTAAGGCCAGAAAGATGATATCTAACGGTTATCTCTATCATCTAGTTCGGGTTAAGGATTCTAGCCTTGAAACCCCATCTCTTGAGTCAGTTCCAAGAGTCTGTGAATTTCCAGAAGTATTTCCAAAAATATTTTGGGGTTCCTCCCGAAAGGGAAATCGACTTTGGAATTGATCTCCTTCCAGATACCTAGCCTATTTCTATTCCTCCTTACAGAATGGCTCCAGCAAAGCTTAAGGAATTGAAAGAGAAGTTGAAAGACCTTCTAGATAAGGGTTTCATCAGACCTAGTATTTCACCATGGGGTGCACCAGTATTGTTCGTAAAGAAGTAAGATGGTTCTCTCAAAATGTGCATTAACTATAGACAGTTGAACAAGGTCACAATCAAGAATAAGTATCCCATCCCCAGCCCAGGATTGATGACTTGTTTGACCAACTTCAGGGTGCTAGTCATTTCTCAAAGATAGACCTCAGATCGGGTTATCATCAGCTTAGAGTAAGAGATAGTGACATTCCGAAAATAGCCTTCAGAACTCGGTATGGTCATTATGAATTTGTAGTTATGTCGTTTGGACTAACCAATGCTCCTGCAGCTTTCATGGATTTGATGAACAGAGTGTTCAAACAGTACTTAGACTTATTCGTTATCGTCTTCATTGATGATATCCTCATTTACTCTAGGAGTGAGAAAGAACATGCAAGTCATTTGAGAGTTGTTCTGCAAACTCTCAAAGATCGCCAGTTATTCGCTAAGTTTAGTAAATGTGGGGTTTTTTTGCAATCTGTTGCTTTCCTTGGTCACATTTTATCTAGCAAAGGGATCCGCGTAGATTCACAAAAGATAGAAGCAGTGAAACAATGGCTCAAACGTACCTCTGCTACAGAATCAGAAGTTTCTTAGGTCTAGCAGGTTATTACAGAAGGTTTGTGGAAGGTTTTTCATCCATAGCCTCACCATTGACTAGTTTGACTCAGAAGATGGTCAAGTTCCAACGGTCAGATGATTGTGAGAAAAGCTTCGAAGAATTGAAAACTAGATTGACTACAGCTCCTGCCACTCTACCAGAGGGTTCAGATGGTTATGTGATCTATTGCGATGCATCCAGAGTTGGCCTTGGTTGTGTTTTGATGCAAAGAGATAAGGTTATATCTTATGCCTCTAGAAAGCTTAAGGTGCATGAGAAGAACTACCCAACTCATGACCTCGAGCTTAGAGAAGTGATGTTTGCACTCAAGATATGGAGACACTACTTGTATGGTGTTCATGTAGATGTGTTCACCGATCATAAGAGCCTTCAGTATGTGTTCACCCCGAAGGAGTTGAATCTTCGCCAGAGGAGATGGCTTGAGTTACTTAAGGATTATTATATGAGTGTGCATTATCATCCTGGAAAGGCGAATGTAGTGGCCGATGCTCTTAGTAGATTATCTATGGGTAGTGTAGCCCATGTTGAGGAAAAAAGAAAGGAGCTAGTGAAGGATGTTCACAGGCTTGCTCGCTTGGGAGTTCGCCTTATGAACATATCAGACAATGGTGTAACAGTTCGAAATGGGGCAAAATCGTCTTTGGTAGTGGAGGTTAAGGAAAATAAAGAGAGTGATCCGATCTTGCTTGAACTAAAGGATGCAGTCAACAATCAGAGAGTGGAGGTTTTCTACCAAGGGGGAGATGGTGTACTTTGCTACCAAGGTAGATTGTGTGTTCCTGATGTGGGAGAGTTGAGGTAGCATATTCTTGCAAAAGCTCATAACTCCAGGTATTCTATTCATCCAGGTGCCACTAAGATGTACCGCGATCTGTGGGAAGTCTATTGGTGGAATGGCATGAAGAGGGATATAGCAAACTTTGTTAGTAAGTGCCCTAATTGCCAGCAAGTCAAGGTAGAACATCAGAAACCAGGAGGTATGACTCAAGAGATCGATATTCCTACTTGGAAGTGGGATATGATCAATATGGATTTCATCACAGGGTTACCTCGTACTCACAGACAGCATGACTCAATTTGGGTGATAGTTTATAGGACGACTAAGTCTTCTCGCTTTTTGGCGGTCAAGACTACATATTCGGCCGAGGACTATGCCAAGCTTTACCTTACTGAAATTGTGAGGTTGCATGGGGTTCCTTTGTCTATCATCTCAGATAGAGGTCCTCAGTTTACCTCTCATTTCTGGAAGTCATTTCAAAAAGGTCTTGGTACTCAAGTTAACCTTAGTACAGCATTTCATCCGCAGACAGATGGGCAGGCAGAGCGTACCATTCAGACCTTAGAGGATATGTTTAGAGCTTCTGTGATCGATTTCAAAGGTAGTTGGGATGATCACCTTCCTCTTATTGAGTTTGCCTGCAATAATAGCTACCATTCCAGCATTCAGATGTCCCCTTATGAGGCTTTATATGGGCGTAGATGTAGATTGCTTGTTGGTTGGTTTGAAGTAGGTGAAGCAGCTTTGATAGGGCCAGATTCAGTCCTTTATGCTATGGAGAAAGTGCAACTCATTAGAGATAGACTTAAGACAGCCCAAAGTGGTCAGAAATCTTATGCAGATGTAAGGAGAAGTGAACTAGAGTTCCAAGTTGATGATTGGGTTTTTCTGAAAGTCTCACCTATGAAAGGGGTGATGAGATTTGGAAAGAAAGGGAAGCTCAGCCCTAGATATGTAGGCCCTTACAAGATCTTGAAAAGGATTGGCAAGGTGGCATATGAGTTAGAGTTGCCAGCAAAATTAGCAGCAGTGCATCCGGTCTTCCACATGTCACTCTTGAAGAAGTGCGTGGGTGACCCAGACTCTATAGCGACATTAGAGAGTGTGGCGGTGAAAGATAGTCTTTCTTATGAGGATGTACCAGTTGAGATTCTTGACCGTCAGGTTAGAAGGTTGAGAAACAAAGAAGTCGCTTCAGTCAAGGTTTTGTGGAGGAGTCAGTCCGTAGAGGGAGATACTTGGGAAGCAGAAGCAGCCATGAAAGCCAAGTATCCTTACCTTTTTCCTTCCGATTCCACTCCAGCTTGAGGTAATAGTTCCTATTCAGTTTTACAGTCATTCATGCGTAAATTCAGTTTTAGAATCATGTTCCCTCAGCTTGTACTTTCATTTTTAGCGTAATTGCATGTACTCAGAACTCAATTAAGTCAGAACTCAGTTCTCAGTGTTTAGTAGTGGGGTTTGCATCTCCTCTATTTCAACTAGTTTAGTCTTCATTCGAGGAAGAATGTTCCCAAGGGGGAGATAATGTAACACCCCGTAGCAAAAACAGAACAAAAATTAGTTTTTCAGAAAAATATGCAGGTGCTACCAACGGTGGCATCGACGGACCGTAGCCTGAACCACGGTCCGTCCTGCACAACCGTCGATGGGATCAGAAACTCCCAAAAATTTCAGCCTAGAAAAATTGGTTAAGTCTTGGACGACGGACGGACTTACGCTCCTTAGGTCAAACGATGGTCCATAGTCCGTGACCGTCGATCAAGAATCCCTTCAACCACTCTCTGACAAGAGCTATGGATTACCAGCATGGTTATTAGGTGAACCTACGGTCCGTAGGTCTGACCATAGGTGGAAAATTTGCAGCCAGTTAAGGGGAAATGCAGTTGGGTCAACTTAAAATGATCATAACTCTTAGCAAAAAATGAATTAGGTCTCCCATGACCTACCCACATATAGAGAATTGAATTATCTTTCCATATCCACCGACCTTGCTAAAATCAGACCTCCGAGTAAAACGTTATGCCCATTTTAGTAAAGACCTATCGAACAGGACCTCACGACGGACCCAATGATGGGGAAAAGGGCGCACAACGGACCGTCAGTCCTGGCCGTCGTGAGGCCCGATAGCAACCTTCCCAGGGGTCTTTTTGACCTTTCCCACTTCGTTTAAACCCTAAGTTACGTCGTTTTGACCCTAAATCATCAGATTTTAGTCAGTTTAAGCCTAGAAACATATTTATAACATATCCAAGTCAAATCATTAAATCAAAACTTTAGAAAATTTGAAGCAAGATAGGAGAAAAAAGCTCAAGATCCCTAGTTCAAGAACGCCACAAGATCCAGCAGTTCCAGCCCCGAAACTTAAGTATTTTTCCGTGAATTTCATCACCAGGTATGTGGGATTTCACTGGTGGGTTCCTTTCACCCATTGGGTCCTTAGTTTCAGTCAGTTCTTAATTCTCTTATCATGATTAAACCTAGAGTTTCTAGAACTTTGATATAACTTCATGAATTTATTAAATATATGTTCCATATCATATTATCATGTTATTACTCAGATTATCGCATGAATTTTCAGAACCCTAGCTTTGTATTTCTTTAGTTCTTGAATTACACATGGTAGGTCATATATTTCAGACACTTCAGATATACATGCCTCAGTTATAAATGCATGATTACCAGATTAATTGTTGCATTCTCAATTTGCATGTTCAGTTTCGAGCTATCTAGTATTTACAGAAATTCAGATATAATCAGTTAATTTACAGAAATTCATTGGGACTAGCATAATACCGAGTTGGATAGGGTTTACGTACCCAATAGTCCCAAAACTACTAGCCGAGTAGGTTGTAAGTCCCCTCTGTGGGCAATCAGTTTAGTGATCACGCCAGCATGCCTTTATACCTTTGGCAGGGTATATTGGGTCCTCTCGATGGGGCGTATACATCGGACTCCACATTTAGCTCATGTGGTTTTATTATCGGTTATTAGTAGCTCCCACAATTCAGTCAGACTCTCTGCATTGACCATTTATCAGTATATTCAGTTTTCAGTTTCAGCATGTTATAAATTGGTCATTGCATCCAGTTAGCTCAGAAATCAGCACATCACGTTCAGATTATTATACTTGTTTTTGTGCTTGTTCAGTTATGTTTTATTTCAGTTGTACTCCATCCTACATGCTCAGTACCTTTCAAATACTGATGCATACGAGCGCTACATCTTCTCGTGATGTAGGTTAAGGTTCTCAGCATCCAGATCACGCATAGATCAATTTCCCGATCTCCAGTTCAGCATATTCACTGGTGAGTCCTCATTCTCCGAGGACCACATTCATGAGTTCTATTTCAGTCTTTAGTCATTTAGTTTCAGTTTTTGCTAGATTTAGCTGGCGCTTGTCCCAGTATTTCTAGTCTAGTTTAGAGGCTATTTTCAGAAATAGTTAGATTCGGCTTAGTATTGAGTTAACATTTCTTTTGTATTAAACTCAATGTTTTCAAATATCTCAGTTATAGAATATGGGTATTCCCCATCTTTTCATTTTATGTATGATTTAGCTTCCGCAACAATTTATTATCTTTAGTATGCTCATGATCATGCCAGCAGGGTTAGCTTGGGATTACTTGTGGTCCTAGGTTCCGTGTCCGCGTTAAGGGGGTAGCTCGGGGCGTGACACTCGTCATGAGAATGAGGGTTCTACCAATATGGTTATTGGTATGTTGAAAGTATTTCATGTTGATTTTTATTCTTTGCTTGATCCCATGCTATTTTATCTTTTGCGACGCTATATATAGCTATGAGGTTTGATGTTTTTCCGAATGTGTTGATAGATCCTTTTCCTGTCTATACTTCTATTGATAAATCAATTGAGGCTAGAGACTCAATAAAAGTTGTCACGTCTCCTTATCCTAGAAAGTTTGTAGAAGTTGCCACATAAAATGAAACAAAGGGAGTAATTAGTTGAGAAAAGACAAAGTGATACCTGATTTTGTTTAAGAAAATATCTTAGATATGCAAGTCCTATTACCCCTTAAATAATTTTTGAACTGATATTATTACATCATTTTTTGGTCTACCTATCATAAAGAATAAATGCACTCTTCTAAAGAGCATGAGCAATCTGAAATAATAAACATAATTTTTTTGCAAGTATCATTCTTTAGAAATATATTTTCTTGTTTTAATTTATTATTTCAACTTTTTCCATACTATTATTTTTCTTTCTTCTTCAAAAATCATTGTCATCTCATTAAAACCCCTCACTTTCAAAGTCACCATTTTTTTCACAACTCCACCCTCCATTTTTTACTACTATTAGTTTAAAACTTCAATTTTAAAACTTTATCCAAATATTTTTTTTATATTTCGAATGATTTGATAAATCCATTTGATTTCAAGATGATTAGGAGGTATCATTTAGATTTTTATATCCGAATTTCAATTTCAATCAAGCTCTTTCATTTTTTATGGAATTCTTGATTCTTCAAAAATTATCATTTCTAATTTTGAAGTTATATGAATAGGAGATTAATTAATTCATGATATACCTTCAAATTTCAAATTTTTTTAAAAAAATAATTAGATTTGTTATCAATAACTCAACAAAGTCTAAAAAATAGTATGATTTTTTTATAGAAAAAATCAGCAATAATAAGGAAATTGGCTAATGAAGAAAAAAGAAAATGAGGTAGAGGTTCAGCTTGAACGAGGGGGGTAGGAATGAGGGTGAGAGGTGAAGAAGAAGAAAGAAAGAAAATAAGGGAGGAGGTCAGCTTGAGCGTGAGGGTCGGTGGTGAAGTGAAATTTAATGTGAATTCAACTTAAAGTAAAAAAATTAGTCAAAAAATAAGAGATAAAAATAAAGGAAAACAAGAAAAAGAAAACTTAAAATGAAAAAATATATTTAAAATTAAATTAATATATATCATGTAATGATTAATGCGCGATAACACTTGCTTTCTAAGAATTTAGGATTGGTCGAAAAATGATGTAATTAATGATATCAATTCAAAATTGTTTATGGCGTAATAGGACATCCACACAGTAAAAGTGTTTTTTTAAAAAAATTCAGGACAACTTCAAGTATCACTTTATGTTTTTTCACTAATTAGTTGACAACAATATAGTCATATTTTATTTGCATAAAAAATAGTGAAAATTCGTCGGAAGTATACAATTACTATACACTATAACTTGCCAAAAGTTATAAAAAGTATACACTGATTATGCAATATAATGTACCCCCTAGACTATGACCGAATCCTAGAGAACACCTTAACTAATAAGATCCTATTAACCCTACCCCCCACCCCGAAACAATTTTGTATATCTTTTGGCTTATGTGGCAAACTACGTGACTCCACACAGTTCAAGCACGTTGGAGATATTTAGATGTCACGTAACGCAAAAAGGTGTACAAAATTACCAAAAAAATAATTCAGAGAATAGTATGACCTTAGTTTGGTTAAGATGTGTCAGTGAAATTTCGATAATAATTTAGGGGGTACTTGTACCTTTTCCCTATAATATACCTATACATGAACTATACACTAATTATTCATTATGGTATACTAAAAAAACTTAATATAAATTAACTAGACATAAAGTATACATTGACTATTTAATCTTAACTAGACTTAGTAGGGTCATGACTTAATGAATATGTATTCTTTACTTGTATTGGTTCTTGAAATGTGCATGGTGCTTTTCAAAGGAAATTGCATGTTTTAATGAAATATCGCGTTTTAACATGATTTTATGTGTGTGTGTGCATATGGTTCTATACTTAGTGCAAGTGATGTGCTAACCCCATTTTCTCTTTTTTCCCCAACATTTTAGGTTCCGGTCGTTGAATGGCTTGTGACTGAAGGAAGACTTGGAATTATCATTCTCCAAGTTGGGTAGATCCTCACCACTTCGAGGACAATGTCATTTTCTAGCTTCGAATATTGATTAGTCTTAAAGACAACATGTTCATTTCTTTCAGTTGAGAACTAAAGATTGTATAACCTATATGTGGCTTTATTGTATTGATGTATGGTCTATGCCCAATTATTATAATCTTGTTTAGATGGTTATGAGATGAGACATTCGGTTTTAAGACTATGTTATATCTTATATATATGTGTGTGCAATAAAAGTAGAAGACTATGTAATCTTCTTATACGAAGGGTCTGAGTGTACTCGATACGAATATATATATTATATGTATGCGAGAGGTCTATGTAAGCCTCATGATCAATAGAAGAAAAGTTTTAAATTTCTCCGCATTTTTGAACTATGAATGTAATGATGTTAGCTAAGAGGCTAGTCTTAGTCCTTTATGAGGACGACAACGTCGATTACGTCTAGGGGGTGCTTCCCGTATCCGAATGTGACAATGACTCAAGTTTTAAAGTAGGTTAATGACTAAGTACTTACCTAGAGTAGTTTAAAGGTTGCTTAGTTAAGGCATGAAGGGGGCATAGGAATGGTCACTTCATGTCTTACCTAGGGAAGTCTTAAGAATGACTCTAGATAGGAAATATTTTGATATAAAGTAGGCATGATCTAAACTTAGGTAGTCTTAAGGATTATTTAGGTAAGCTTGGAGAGGGTGTATGGGCGGTCTCTTCTTGCATTACTTAAGTAAGTCTTTTGATAACCTTTGGGAAGAGAATGTCATATTATATGTATACTATTGTGTGTAGTGAGAATGATCTTACCTTAGATAGTCTAAATGATCTCTTAGGTGTGTGTGAAGAGATTGTATGGGCGGTTTCTTCATAACTCACTCAAGTGAGACTTAGAATCACCTTTGGTAGGAGGATCTCATGTCTATATGTTTTGATGTATGCTTGATGCTATTTGTGATGTGTGAGTTCTATATGAAGTTACAGTGAAGTTAATGAAAGGCTTACTGTAAGGTTTTGGTAAGTTCACTGTAATGTTGCTTAAAATGTTATAAATTGAGTCTGACTTGTATGGTGTTTTAAATGTGATGTGTGGTGCTTAAATGTGGTTCTTATACTTTTAATATGATGTTTTGATCAAAAAGAGCATGTTTCTTATAAATGTCTATTTCTCATGATTTTATACATTAAATCATACTTAGTATATGTGTTTGTACTAATTCAATACATTTTGTCATATCTAAAGGTGAAGGTGGAAGGTGAGAAGCGTCTTGTGATACGCTCAAACTTACTTCTCAAATAAGAAGTGAAGTGGTCGTATCAAGTAAAGAACCCAACTAATGAGGTCGGGATCGTTCCCACGAGGATAATAGTTCAGACTTAACTTCAATCTATTATTACTACTATTTAGTCAATTATTTCTTTGGAAAGCAAAGAGAATAAAAGGGGGGGTTTTACTTCTAAATGAATGAAAATAACTATCTAAATTAAAAGAGACAACTAACAGCTTCAAATGTTGAAGTTTAATCAATTAATAAAAGTAACTAGGGTTTACGTGTTTCCCACAGGTTTCTAACTTGATAATTCTAACTATAACAATTCTTTCCTAGTATCTTGCATGCAAAGTGATAAGTTATGTACTTCTAAATCCTTGGTCCGGCATCTAGAAAATTTCACTCCGCACCTTGGTCCGGCTACGTGTGTTGCTATACTAACCCTTACCTTTACCTCATATTAAGCATCGTATTCGATATTTGACTAAGTTATTACCTCGTACCAATCAATACTAGCCTATTAGATAGTATACACTAAATTTATGTTGATAATTCTTTTCCTATTATCTACCTCCTTGGTCCGGCAAGTAGCATTAAGGCGAGTTCTAACGTTGGCCATCCGTCAAAAAGACTTCTAAGCGAAAGAATTATCAATACATGCAAGACACTATTCTAGAATTGTTATTTTAGTTAGGTTTTACCTCATTATTCGCCTATGGTTCCCACAACCCTAGTTATGGAATTTAGTTACCCATAGTCATAATCACAATATTCAAATATGTAATATAAGAATTCATGCACTTACTTCAATGAGAAAGAATAAAATCCAAAAGTTCACTTGATTAATCAACAAAAATCACCAACAATCAATTACTGCAATTAATTGAAGACTAAAGATTCTCCAAAAGTGTAATAATAATCACCAAGTCTAATCCACAAAAGAAGCTCAAATAACCAAGAGTCTAACCCCAAAAACGAGGTTTTTCGAACTATTTATAAATAATAAAAACCTAATTAAAGAAGGACTCTATTTGCTGGAAATCTGTCAAAACGCGGCTGGGTCGACGGACTTCGCGACGGGACATCGTGGTCACGACAAGTCGTCATGGACTCTGTCGTCCCATACTTATGCAATTATTCTGCTTCTCTCTTCATTACCCTCGACGGCAGGTATGATGGATCATCACAGGCACAACGGTCCATCGAGGGTCTCCGTTCCATAACACTTGAACTCTTGGAATTTGGATACTGGGCTACTTCTCTGATCTTCATGACGAACCAGCAGGACGGATCGTCATGGCTACGACGGTCCGTCACGCACTCCGTAACCCCACACTTGGTCAGACTTCCCCATCTTCCTTCAGCAGCTTCACTACGGTGCCACCTACAGACCATCACAGGCACGACGGACCGTTACAAGCTCCGTAGGTGGTACTTTTCTGCATTTCTTGCTCAAAAACCTCCGCGTTCATCTTTTAGACAAATTTTCTGCAAATAAATAGAAACTTACATAAAAAATTAATACAAAAAGTCTTTTGGACACACTAAACTTAAGGAAAAAGCATTAAAAATACCGTGAAACCACGGTATATCATCTTGAAGCAAAGCTTGGAAAGTAGGATTCTTTCAAGCAAGTTGAAGCATGTCCTCACTTGACTCGAGTGCCTAACTATCTTTAGATTTCTTTTATTCAAAGTATTGTAATGAACTAAGTACTTTTATATTCATATTGTATAGACCGTTTCCCAAGTATTCTTGAGTCTAAGATTGACATATGTTGAGACTTAGTGTTTTCTATGATTTTTAATATGAAAGATATTTTAAGATATTTCGTGTGAAAAGTTTTAATTCCGCACTACTTTTCATACATGTATGCAATGAATGATGTCAAAGGGCTTGTACAAGACCTCCGAGAGGCCAAGTACGCCGTATCGCGCTCCCGAGAGTACCTTATCTTCTAGGGTGTGCTCTCGGGATGTGACAAGGACTTGACATGGGATCGGAGATGTGGGTGTGCACTTGGCATCCTATACATGCTGGTCTCCTTCTGTATATTGTGTATCTAGTCTTTTGCTTTTGGGACTGATTTTCTTTGGGTCCACTTCTGAGACTTGTACTCTTATTTTTAGACAATTCTATACTTATGACTTCCTGGGGGAAATCTTTTGTATATAGTTTTTGGTTTGCTTCTGTTTTTTTTTTTTTGTGGTTTATTTTGATTTATTAGTTTTACCCTTTTACTCAATACTTGTCATTCTGAATTATGGGTTGGCTTGCCTACTGGCAAGTTATAGTAGGGGTCATCATCACTTAAGGAATTGGGTTGATAGTTATCACTATCATCCTCTTCTTATCTTTACCTCCTTCTTCTGTGACCGCTAATGTGATGGCTTTATTAGAATTTGTAGATTCTATATGTTGTCCTTGGTGAGATACAATATCTTGTAGTGATTTAGTGGGAGTTGATTTCTGAACTTGACCAATAGGTATCACTGCCTGTCTTTTCGTAGGATGATCGCCTATCTGCAGTCTACCCTCCAGAAGTGCCATCATCTGCAATAGCTCTTGATATGTAGCATTTTTTAACTCAATGATAAGAGTAAGTTGTCTTTGATAATGATCCTCCTGATATTCATGACTCATCATGTTTAATGATGAGTTTTCTTCTAATATATAGTCCTCATTGTCAGCTGAATCGTCATTACCATTCTTCATCACAGTGTCCTTTGTAGGAACTTGTACATTCAGTGACCTTGGGTTGACGATTATATTGCTGATTCACTTCATTTGCAGGTGTTTGGATTTCATAAATCGATTGTGAACCATCATTGCGTTGAACTTTTTCAATATATGACTTATAAGTGTTAAACTTCTTTCACCTTATTAATTACTGTCTTGTATCTCTTCTTGCCTTTGCTGATTTGCCAAATGTATTTTTTTTAGTCGATTCTTAATTTGGTGGATATATGTTTCTTATTTGCCCCATCTAATGTTGCATCATTTTCTTTGTGTTGCATTAGAATTAACACCGTACCATTTAATTTGAACAACTTGACTTGTTAGTATAATTTCTTGTAGGTAGCGGCCCCATGCATATATATTGCTTTGTTGTACTACAATATATCATCAGTACATGTATTTGAACAACTTGACTTGTTAAGTATAATTTCTTGGACCTGCAGTTTATCTACTCTAGACGTATTTGAAGCCTCATTATATATCCACCAACACCTTGACCTTGATTAACACAACTAGGCTGGGCTGAGTCTAGTTAAAAGTATGGATAACTTAATAAAGAATTAAAGTAGGCTTCAAATCCGGAAAGGAACTCGATCCCTGCAGAATGGTCATTAAATTAGAGGTAGCTAGCTAGATTTTGACATCATATATATTATATGTTCCTACACCAATTAAGCCTAGAGAAATTTTGCGATTCCATTGCTTTGTTCTGGTCAACCATAGAGAACTTTTTGGAGATTCATTCTCTCACCTATTACTCCCTCCGTTTTAAAAAATATAACTTAGTTTAACTTGGAACAAAATTTAGAAAAAAAAGATTTTTTATTATTGTGGTTCTAAATTAAAATTGTAACAAATGTATCAAAATGCTATTTAATCTTATGGTCTTAAACATGCCATGTGAAAAGTTAAAATTAAAGTATTGCCAAAAAAAAAAAACAATTCTTTTTAAAACAAACTAAAAAAAAATGAAAACATTCTTCTTAGAACCCAGAGAGTATATAATTCTTCAACCTCTTTCTCACTCCAAATTACTCTTGAAACAGTACCCTTATTATAACAAAGTTTTTATTAATAGTATATAGGAATTAATGCTTTAACAACTGAGTTGTGATTGGAGCCACGTTTTCACTAGCAAAACTTATAGGAGGTAAATTAATTATTTACACCTATATATCTTAAAATGGGACATATAATTTAATACTAGTAATTCGAGTTACTTCTTTTATATGAGTGAGTAATATGTAATTTAGTTTTCATATTTGAATTTTCTACTTTTAATCCATATATTATTAATTACTTATTTACTTTTAAATTCACACTCTACTAAGAAAATTATAATTAATATAGTGAGCTTATCATTTTACCTTTATTAATTATAAAATTGATGATTAAAAATTAAAATTTTCAAAAAGTTCTATATTTTTCAAATTAATAAATTGAGGATATAATAGAGAATTTTTTTTGTCCTTTCTTAATTTGTTAAAATGGACAAATAATAATTAGGGATAACTAAAAAGAAAAAGTAGACGAGTATATAGACACTCCCTCTGATTCAAAATATTTGTCTTGTTTTGTTTTTAGAAAGTTAATTTAACTAATTTTCATATATTAAACTAGTGAACTTAGTCGCGCTTCGCGCGATTATAATAACTTGTTAAATTCACTAAATAACTTTATAGAATAATTAACTACTTATATATATATATATATATATATATATATATATAAAGTTAAGTTTCTAGCA